>NC_084597.1:4547263-4575952 GCF_033807715.1 Cololabis saira | reverse complement strand
TTTTGCTATGGCCTCTACCGCCGTTGCAAAAACTGTCAACAGAGGACGAAGGCAGCGGATGAGCATTCAAACGATTCTTCAGAGGCAAAGCCTGTAATGCTGATAAAGTAGTGTTAAAGCACACTTACATCGTATTAATGAGAACAAAAACTTGAAATTAGATTTTGATAACTTATTTTGACCGGCTAAGTCACATCCAGAGCTGCACTAAAAAAGAGTTTCCATTAGGCTAAGTTTTCGCAATGAACTGGATTATCAACATGTCTGAAAAATCCCTCATGTAACCTAAAAAAAATTTAATTAAAGGTGTTTCTATTGCTCGTTTTTCCTTGCGATATGTAGGTTTTTATCTAGGGGTAATGAAACGTGGACAATAGTGATATTGGGGGTGATGAATCAGTTACAACAGAATATAGCTTTTGCAGCAAATTGGCATTTAATGTCAAAGCGAGGAATTATAAGCCAAGACTGACGAAACACAAAAATGTCATTCAACTTAAGCGTGGTTAGGGTCCCTGCTGACAAACTGAGGTCATTTTAACTTTGTTTCACATACACATGAGTGTTTGTTCAGGAGTCTCCGTAAGGTCGCTGCTGAGTTATTATAAACTTATAGACCCTTTTTCTGTTGTAAACAATGATGATGTAGAACGTATGCGCGCGCATTTTGGCAACAGAAGCTGGTGGAGATGAACAGCGTGTCAAGCTCTGCAAAGGGGATTATCAACTAAAGATCGCGAATCTTACCTTAACAAGTTGACTTTGACAAATGGTGTCCGACTTCCAGATCCGTGTTCTATTAATGAGTGGGTTGAAGACGTTAGCAAGTGGCCAAATGGGTTGTCGTCCTGGGGCGGTCTCTCCCCCTCACCGCGGAGCCTTGAACCCGGACTGAGAGGGTCATGAGCGGCCAGCGGATCCCCGAGCTCCCCGGAGGATCCGGAGCGGCTCCTGGAGGTTCTGGAGAGCCTGCAGCGGTGGGCGGAGCGGGTGTGCGGGGTCCCCGGGGCCGGCTTCTCCGACCGCTCACGATAAGAATTTGTCATCTCGCGGTAAAAACGATAAATTCCCTTTGATAAAGTTTTTGTGTAAAAATGATTTATGGTTCTGCGTTAAATCCACAACGTACGGTGAAGGAAGGAAGGAAGGAAGGAAGGAAGGAAGGAAGGAAGGAAGGAAGGAAGGAAGGAAAAAAAGAGGAAGGGAAGAAGGAAGGAGAGAGCAGGAGGAAAGAAGGAAGGAAGGGAAAAAAGAAGGAAGGAAGGAGGAAGGAAGGAAGGAAGGAAGAAGGGAAGGAAGGAAGGAAGGGAGAAAAGAGGAAGAAAAGAAGGAAGGAGAGAGCAGGAGGAAAGAAGGAAGGAAGGGAAAAAGGAAGGAAGGAAGGAAGAAAAGGGGAGAAGGAAGAGGGAAGAGGAGAGCAGGAGAAAGAAGGTAGGAAGGAAGGAAGGAAATGAGCCTGAAAGAAAGAAAGAAAGAAAGAAAGAAAGAAAAGAAAGAAAGAAAGAAAGAAAGAAAGAAAGAAAGAAAGAAAGAAAGAAGAAAAGAAGAAAGAAAGAAAGAAAGAAAGAAAAGGAAAGAAAGACAGAAAGAAAAGAAATGATCGTGATACATTTTTTAGTCCATACCGCCCATCCCTACCCTGAAGGTAGGAGCCCGCCGCAGGAGCACCGGTTGCTCTGAAATGGTCGTGATCCTGTCGGAATCCTATAAAACTTTAGTCCGCCGGTGGAATAGCGATTCCGTATATGCAAACAACCAGACATGTTGATGCTGGGGAACACTTTGTTAAATGCTGCTTTCAGTCAGAACTGCTGGAGAACAACGCCACTTCTGTTGCCAACATGCACGCGCAACATTATGTGACGTAGGCTGAAAAAGGGTCTATATAAGGCCCGTGTACAACTATTGATGATGATGTGATGCTTCCTGGCAAAAGGTGCAAAAGAAGGAGGGTTCATGGCACCTGGTTCCTTAGAACTGGAAGTGTTGAAAGCTGATGTTGACAAGTGATTTGTGTGATTTGAACAGAAAACATAGCAAACCGTTTTTTAAAAACGTTTCCTTCAAAGTCTAAATTACCTCAGTTTGTCATAAGGAACATATCCACACTGATACTTAAGTGGAAGTATCTTATTGAGTCTTGTCAGAGGTGGAAAATGGCAGTTTATTTTGACATATAACCCCTCAACCTCCATGTTTAACATTAATTCATCTAGAATCTTCGGTTCTAACTAAAGCTGCCTTGATTCATGTCTTTGTGTTCCTAACAAAGGTTTACTTTCATTAACCCCCAAAATTAGACTTAAGATTGCTCTAACAGCAGCATTTTCCCTTTTAATTACTTAATCTCATTTAGAGATCTATTTTTATCTCAAGTGAGCATATAAATGCTATAAATGCTGCTTGAGATGTCCGCCTGAACTCGTTCTCGAGGGGTCTCCTTGTAAATGGAATTTGGACGGGATAATACAAATATCCAAACAAGCAACAAAAAAAGGGGGGTGGGGGAGCAGAGGTTGTCATTTTCCTGCATCAGTGGTATCGTAGCACCACTAGCTAGCTGGGCCTAATCCTGTTTGACAACCACCAGTGAGAAGAATTTCTTCTTTTTTTTTTTTGGTCTGCACACATATTAAGGGTATTAACCATTAATATGTGTTCAGACCATCCTGGTAAGAACCTAAGGATATACTTCTCACTGGTGAGGACCGCAGGCCAGCATGCAGCTCCCGACGCTCCGGCCC
Source organism: Cololabis saira (assembly GCF_033807715.1). Taxonomy (NCBI): domain Eukaryota; kingdom Metazoa; phylum Chordata; class Actinopteri; order Beloniformes; family Belonidae; genus Cololabis; species Cololabis saira. Next base: position 4,573,208 of record NC_084597.1, on the reverse strand, counting down.
AATCAGCAAGCCCCAGGTTGGGGTGCAGGGTCGGGGAAAGGTTGAGAAGGGGCAGGGCCAGGGAGAGGGAGTCTCGAGGGACAAATCTCTCCCCCGCCTGCCCGGGCCGTTACCCTGCCCTTCTCACTCCCACGCTGCAGGATCCGGTGTTGTGCATTCAGAGATGCTCTTCGCCCCCGGCAGAGGATGCTGCACCATGTACAAAAGAGAAAAAAGAGGAGAAAAGGGGGGGCCAGCACAAGAAACTACAGGAGCGACTCTAACACACTAGAGTTTACACTAACTAGAGATTTACCAACACCAGCTAGAGGTTTACTAAACACTAACTATAGGCTTTACTAAACAGAAAGGTTTTAAGTTTAGTTTTAAAGGTGGAGGTGGTGTCAGCCTCCTTAACCCAGATTGGAAGTTGGTTCCATAGTAGTGGTGCCTGATAGCAGAACGCCCGCCCTCCAAATCTACATTTGGATACTCTAGGAACTACGAGTAAACCTGCACTCTGAGACGGAGAGCTCTGCCAGGAACATAAGGCACTATCAGGTCTTGCAAATAATGCGGAGCGAAGCCGTTTTGGGCTTTATACGCGAGTAATACAATTTTAAATTGGATTCTAAATTTTACGGGTAGCCAATGGAGCGACGCTAACACTGCTGATTAATACACTAGAGTTTACACTAACTAGAGATTTACTAACACCAACTACAGGTTTACTAAACACTAACTATAGGCTTTACTAAACAGAAAATGTTTAAGTTTGGTTTTAAAGGTGGAGGTGGTGTCAGGCCTCCTTAACCCAGATTGGAAGTTGGTCAGGCAGGTATATGTTTATGAAGGTGTCTTATTTGATTTATTCCCATGTAGTTATGTCTGAGAATGATGGTGATTCAGTTCATCTCTGTGTTGTTTGGGACTAAGGGAGTTGTGTCTATTGTTAGTTTGTTTGTCATGTATAATGTATGTATGTTATGTATTAATTGTTAATTTGTGTTGTGTGTATGTCGGACCCAGGAAGAATAGCTAATGCTGTTGCTAATGCTAATGGGGATCCTAAATAAAACAAAAAAAATTAAAAACAAACAAACCTCCTGAAGAAAAAATGTCCTCCCAAACTATACTGAGTACATAAAGTGGCAATAAAAAGGTATGAGGGCCCTATGACGCTCACGCGTTTCCTGGATTCTTTCGCCATAAAAATGTGAACTGATCGACATCAAAGTCACAATAACAGAGAAACACAATGTGTTCAAGATGATAAAGCTCAAATAATTACGTTTCCTCATATCTTTCCTGAAACAGCCATGCAGAACTCCAGCTCGTCGTCCCAGATCAGATATACATCTGATTTGTGGCCATGCAACATTTATGTGACGTCTTGTCTGTACGCGATGCAGAGAGTTGTATGATGGATGATGCATTTTCTTGACAGCCATGCAGACCTTGGTATAACAGCAACATGTGAGGGACAAAATTCAAGCTTCAGTCAAGAGAAAACCCGGTCATACACATTAATCTATTTACATGCTCAAACTGTCAGTTCCTTTAAATCAGGCCTAAAAACATTACTGTTTACTGAAGCGTACTGTTGAATTGAATACTTACCTGCTGTACTCTACTGCCCTTACTGTTTAACAACTTGTGCTTTTTATTATTTTACCTCTTTTCTTATCATTTTATTTCATTTATTTGTTATTTAAGCGTACTCTTAGATGAAATACTTACAAAGTTGTGGATAAGCCTGAATGCAGGCATTGTGACGTAGAACTGTCAAATTGGTTTAATTTGCGGTACGAATTGTAACAGATTACTTTTGTAATACTGTATTTGACCCGGTCTTTGTACGTTTTGACCGTATAGAAACGTAATTCTTTGCCATTGTAAGAATGAGATGAACCTGCTGTACTCTACTGCCCTTACTTTTTAACAACTTCTGCTTTTTATCATTACCTCTTTTCTTATCATTTTATTTAATTTTCGGCATGCCAAGTAGTGGCATGACCATATTGCAATCGTCCAGAATGGCCCAAAGGGCAATGTTGCTAGCATTTTGCTAACAAGCTAAAGTCGCAAAAGTCCCCGTCACACCAGCGGGTGTACAGCATGACCCCGCTCTGACGTGGAGAAAAAAATCCCCAAAAAAATAAAACACGCCCGAAAAAATGAGGAAAAACATGAAAATTAAGGCGATATAATGGTATACAGAAAAGGTTTCCCTTTTCTTATTATGGGCATGCCAAGTAGTGGCATGACCATATTGCAATTGTCCAGAATGGCCCAAATGGCAAATGTTGCTAGCATTTTGCTAACAAGCTAAAGTCGCAAAAGTCCCACAAATAAACTTGCCTTGCCAAATCTCTTCACCGACACTCTGGATTTACTGCCGTATAGGGGTGGGGGTATCACATGACGATCCTGAGAGGAACAAAGGAGGATCATAAGCCAGTATGATTGAATTTAGATCCCACCGTCACTTAATAACCATTACCTCCACGAGTTTGACTGGTACCTTTTTTACCATTTTCACTAATTTTGTCCAGGGGTTTTGGAGAACATCAACCGTGAGTTAAAGGTGAGAGAGTAGGGTCAAACAGCCTTTGTCTGACTGCATTTAAGAAATAAAACCAACATTTAACAAAGAAACAACATAATAAAAGAGGCAATGGAGCGGGATGGAGCCAAGTGAAAGAATGAGCGATATTTCATATATGTGGAGACCTCAGCAGTAAAAAGATGTGATTTGTGCTCCGGTAAGTGTTCACGTCTGCTGTAGCTTGTGGCTGAAGTTTCACATGTACTGACCTCCGTCTGCATCAGTAGAGCTAAGGTTGAGGAGGTGATTAAACTCACAAGTTGCTCTAAATCAATATTTGCTTCTTGACACTTTTAGGAGGTTGCTGGAAGTAGCGTTGATGAGGAAACGCCGGTATATTCCTAAAAGTCACTTTTTAGGCTCAAGAAAAACCATGGATATCAGATCTTACCGTTCCTGTTTGTTTGGTTTACTTTTTTTTTTTAAGGCTGTGGCATCTAAATACATTTAGGAGAGAAAGCTTTGAGGAACAGTGGTTCACACACACATTTTAGGTAGGTTAGACCATGTATTTGCACTTTTTAGAGTCCTGATTCACAGATCCGCCCGTCTCTTAGCCCTTTTCCACCAAACCCGTTCCAGGCTGGTTCTGGTTCTGGTTAACATGAATCAGATCTGTTTTTCTGCAATAAATGGTACTAATTGTTTGTTTTTGTTGAAATTTTACCTTACCCCTGTGAGAGCCGTAGGCTCTGCATCGATTTAACCATAATGGAACCATAATTGGGCTTAACTAGTGTGTGCGTGTGTGACAGACGTGCATGGGACAATTGTGAAATACGGAATAAACGTTCTGTATTGGTTCAATACGGAACGTAACTTTTAATTCCCAATTACGTAAAAATTCCGTATTTCAAGGGACGGGTGGCCAGCCCCCTCACCGCGGCTGCAGCAGCAGCAGCAGCACCAGAGTCCTGACTGACGCTGTGCTTCACACACAGAGGGACACGATCAGCGCTATTATATTATAAGTCTGATATGTGATGACATTATTAAGAGTATGACATGAATCTGGCTTCATTCCACCACCTCACCACCTGCGTCCCCAGTTCCCCTTATCTTAAGTAAGTTCCTACGGGAGGGTTGAGATACGCAGATTTTTCGGTTTGTTTTTTCTTTTTAAATCCCAGCCTTTGCGTAGAAGGTGGCTTGCGCATCTTTCAGCCCTGTTTTGTGCGCAAGCAAGCTTTATAGATGAGGCCCCTGAACTCCTTTTTAAACTGTCCCCTCATCGTCGTACCAGTTGTTCCTCGTTATACAAGATGTGCACAGATGGTTTGTTGGAGGGTAAATATAACTACCAAGTCAAGTCACGTTTATTTATAAAACACTTTAAAAACAACAGCCGACGAAAGTGATCAAACAATCATCGTGAATTAAATTCTAGTGAATAAAAATGACATGTATCCACTGTTCATTATTGATTTTTATGCTATTTTTAAATCTAAATGAATCCCAGTACACAAATATTTAGTTTATCTCTAAAAATAGGGCCCAGATAGCAGTTGGATGTTACTGAGATGGCGAACATTCTTCTCATTGCTTTGTCTAGACCTCATAAACACATCCACCCATCTATTTTTTAAAGTGTGCTAAAGATTTCCTCAAGGTTCACTGGGTCAGAGACAGTTTACATCCTTGACAGATCGCCAGCTATCACAGGCATCTGTATCACACACATAACACATAAACCAAAATTAGTAACCAAAACGCGCTTGAAAAGTTCACAACAAAATCAGGTTTGAAGAGAAGACCTGAATGATCTGATCAATAATTTCCTGAAGAATTGCCAACAACTGGCCCACCTACCGTCCCAAAGGCAGGCATGTGCATCATGAATAAGATACTAAAGCCGTCATATTTCAACATTTATTACCGTCAGAGCTCCATTAATTTTTGAACCAGAAGTAAAAAAATAAAACAAACTGTGCTTTTTACTCACTCGCTGCAAGAAAAATTATTTGCACGTGCCAAATGGTTTTGTTAAGAGTATGACTCAAATTTTATCTGCAATAATAAAAAATAGTAATGCATAAATAAATAAAATACAGCTGCAGGTAGCTTGGCAACATTAAATCAGGTAAAATATAACTGCCCATAAAAGCTGGTGTGGGTTAAATAAGAAAGGTGGGGATTCGTAACCTTTTTCATTAACAAAAAAGAGTCTGGCCTTTACAAATATACAGTTATTAAAATGTGTATTTTGATTGTTAGTCAAGGAAGTTGACGTCATAAATTTGGATGTATCATGTCAATCATCGTTAAATTAAACTAATGAATCATGTGAGGTAAGAATCATTATCTTCTACACTTTGAAGACCCGATACCATGAAGTCATCATCTTTTGTAGCTCTTGGAGTAATGCCCGTCGTCACAGGATTGAGATGCACATTTTGATGTATAACACACCTGGGTGCACGTTACGGTTCGGGCCGCTTTAACGGCCGAAGAAATGGCATAAATTGTCCTAAAATTACACGATTAATCCAAAATGGCCGACTTCCTGTTGGGTTTCGTCCATGGCGCCAAGAGACTTTTCTTTAAGTTGCGACAGGATACAGGTGTGTACCGATTTCATGCATGTACGTCAAACCGTATTGTGGGGCTTGAGGCACAAAGTTTTCTAGGGGGCGCTGTTGAGCCATTAGGCCACGCCCATTAATGCAAACCATTGAATATCAATTTTTCACCAGGCCTGGCTTGGTGCAACATTTGGTGACTTTTGGGGCTTGTTTAGGGGGAAAAAAAGGCCCTCATTTTGTCGGAAAAATAAAAACGAGAAAAACGAGAAAAACGAGAACGAGAAAAATTCCTACAGATACAATAGGGCCTTCGCACTAGGGCTGGGCGGTATGGACTAAAAAATGTATCACAATAATTTCTGGCATTTATCCCGATAACGATAAAAATGAGGATAAAAAAAATACCAATTCAACTCCACCTTTGTAACTATAAATCTATCTCGCTCTCAGATCCACCATGTTTGTTACACAAAAACCTCATCAACGGGAATTTATCCTTCCTTCTTTCTTTCTTTCTTTCTTTCTTTCTTTCTTTCTTTCTTTCTTTCTTTCTTTCTTTCTTTCTTTCTTTCTTTCTTTCTTTCTTTCTTTCTTTCTTTCTTTCTTTCTTTCTTTCTTTCTGGCTCATTTCCTTCCTTCCTTCCTTCTTCCCTTCCTCTTTTCTCCCTTCCTTCCTTCCTTCCTTCCTTCCTTCCTTCCTTCCTTCCTTCCTTCCTTCCTTCCTTCCTTCCTTCCTTCCTTCCTTCCTTCCTTCCTTCATTCCTTCCTTCCTTCCTTCCTTCCTTCCTTCCCTTCCTCTTTTCTCCCTTCCTTCCTTCCTTCCTTCCTTCCTTCCCTTCCTCTTTTCTCCCTTCATTCCTTCTTTCCTTGTTTTCTCCCTTCCTTCCTTCTTTCCTTGTTTTCTTCCTTCCTTCCTTCCTTCCTTCCTTCCTTCCTTCCTTCCTTCCTTCCTTCCTTCCTTCCTTCCTTCCTTCCTTCCTTCCTTCCTTCCTTCCTTCACGTACGTTGTGCGTGGATTTAACACAGAATCATAAATCAGCTTTACACAAAAACGTCATCAACAGGAATTTATCATTTTTACCGCGAGATGACAAATTCTTACCGTGGAGAATTTTTTTACGGTTTATCGTGAACGGTAAAATATCGCCCATTCCTACTTCGCACTGTCAGTGCTCGGGCCATAATAATAATACTACATAAAAATCCACAATTGCATAAGCACAGAATTTGATTAATAAATGTGCTTGTTTTCAAGACAGTCAAATTATTTAATATCGTCCATCAAGAGCTTGCAGTTTGATCTCAGTGTGAGACACAAATATTCAGTATTTCTGCGTGATGATATTTAAATGTTCCAGCATAATTCCATCTGGGATGTGTTCATAAAAAGAATCAGGGGAGGATTATGCAGGCAGTTACATCGGGGTACTGACATGGTAAACAGGTCACACAATCATTTACAGTGAAATGCAAATGTATGCACGCAGTTGTGTTTTAATGGATACTTGTATGTCTATGTGATGCATGCAGCCCTTTTTTCTATGCTTTCTTTTCGGTCTTTAGCAGAAATAGTCAAGGATAATTTCAAGAAAACTTTGGTGATTGTGTGACGGGGCAAAAGGATGAGCCAAGTTGACCCAGATCCCACTCATTAATATTATAAAATAAGCCACTTTCAGAGGACGTGCTCTCTGATTGCATTTCCACGTTGATTAATTTATGAAGTCACAGCTGCCCTTGGTTACAGGTGAACGAGTTCAGCCGGCAGCGTGCAACCGAGTACCTGCAGGAACACGCTGACCCAATACCGTCCAGGCTAATTTACAGTCAAACCCCGGAAACCTTAACTCCGCTTAAAGCAGGACTGAGGAACTCATTGGCTCCCCCTGTAGGTGTAGTGGTGCATTTACTTCTGATTGGTCTCTCGCTTGGCCGTTCTCTCAATTTATCTTTTGTAAATACGGTACTTGTTTGGGTGAGACCGCTCTCGAGAACTACAACTTTAGTTCAGAGTAGGGATGGGCGGTATGGACTAAAAAAATGTATCGCGATAATTTCTGTCATTTATCCCGATAAGGATAAAAATGACGATTAAAAAAAATACCAATTCGACTCCACCTTTTCAACTATAAATCTATCTCGCTCTCAGATCCGCCATGTTTGTTACACAAAAACCTCATCAACGGGAATTTATCCTTCTTTCTTTCTTTCTTTCTGTCTTTCTGTCTTTCTTTCTTTCTTGCTCATTTCTTTCTTTCTTTCTTTCAGGCTCCTTCCTTCCTCCCTTCCTTCCTTCCTTCCTTCGTTCCTCCTGCTCTCTCCTTCCTTCTTCCCTTTCTCTTTTCTTCCTTCCTTCCTTCCTTCCTTCCTTCCTTCCTTCCTTCCTTCCTTCCTTCCTTCCTTCCTTCCTTCCTTCCTTCCTTCACGTACGTTGTGCGTGAATTTAATCCAGAATCATAAATCAGCTTTACACAAAAACGTCATCAACGGGAATTTATCGTTTTTATCTCGAGATGACAAATTCTTATCGTGAGGAATTTTTTTGACGGTTTATCGTGAACGGTAAAATATCACCCATTCCTAGTTCAGAGGCCCCTTTTGTAGCTTTATTTCAGCACTTAACTTTGTCAGGTTTCCATATATTCTTATATATATTCTTACATACAGTACCATTGTTATGCCGACGACACTCAGCTATATTTTCCATTAAGAGCCACCGATCAGAGCACTTTCACCCAACTCCCCGCCTGTCTTTCCGGCATCAATTCCTGGACATCCCAAAACCCTCTCAAATTAAACGATGATGAAACAGAAATTATTTTATTTGCCACTCCCAAATCCTCCAGCCCCCTTTATCTGATTTGATAGTCCCTATTTCGATATTTGATAGTCCCTATTTTCTGCCATAACTTTTGAATGGTTTGATATAGAGAGTCGTGGGTGGTTTTCATCCACTAAATGTCCAGGCCTGAAGAATCTACATGAAGTCATACAAGCTTCCACTGCAGCCTGAACGTGCACAAGGGTGCGAGGGCCCGTTCATCGCTGCTTGCAGCTTTAATTATTGTTATTATATGAACCCCTGGAAATCCTTATCCTTCTGAGATACATCAGTTTTGATTAAATATTTTGTAAAGCAGGCATAATTTCTACTTTTCAGGTCTTGATGTTAACCCAGATAGAAAAAGGTGTTAATCCAATGTTGAATTATGGTGAAAAAGGTTGATTTTTGGTTAAGTTTTGATTAATGATAAGCCCTGAATGCAGGCATTGTGGCATAGAATTGTCAAATTGGTTTAATTCACTGCACAAATCGGCACAGATTACTTTTGTAATACTGTATTTGACCCGGTCTTTGTACGTTTTGACCGTATAGAAACGTAATTCTTGCCATTGTAAGAATGAGATGTACCTGCTGTACTCTACTGCCCTTACTGTTTAACAACTTGTGCTTTCTATTATTTTACCTCTTTTCTAATCATTATTTCATTTTATGTGTTATTTACTGTTTAATTGTGTCTTGCTGCTTTTAATGTTGATGTAAAGCACTTTGAATTACCTTGTTTTGAATTGTGTTATACGGCAACAACATCCAATCAATGCTGAATCAACGTATTCTGTTTGTTGCCGGCTTCAACATGGACTCAATGTTTGAATCATTGATTCACTCATGTTTTATCTATCTGGGAACAGTTTGGGGCAAAAATGGAGACAGGAGAATGTAAAGGAGAGATCTAAAGGGAGCAGCTGTTAGCGTCGCTGATGATGTGTGGACCTCAGCGAGCTTCGGTGCACATCTGGCTTTCACCTGCCATTTTGGGAATGAAAGTAAGCATGAAATGGCCAGAGTTCCCCTGAGTGTTGCTCAATTTCCAGAGACTCACGCAGCTCAAAGCGTAGCTGGAGTAAAGGCATCCCTCCTGATGGAGGGAGGCGTTGCAGAGTCACACGTATAGCGACAGATGCTGTTGCCAACTTGAAGCCCTGTGTTGTGGAAACTAACTACAACGCGGCATACAGTATGTATTGCACCCAGTATCAACCTATATAAAGAGAAATAAGGATAATTAAAGCTGCAAGCAGCGATGAACGGGCCCTCGCACTCACGGCCACCGCCCCCATAAGCATATCAGAAATGACACCACCCACGACTTCCTATGTCAAACCATTCAAAAGTTATAGCAGAAAAAAGGAACAACCAATCAGAGGAAGGGGCGGGGCTAATTCAGGCCAATGAAGGTCAAGGACTCCATACAGAATCTGATGACACCACCCACGACTCTCTATGTCAAACCATTCAAAAGTTATAGCAGAAAATCGGGACAAACAATCCGAAGAAGGGGCGGGGCTAATTTTCACCAATTATGGTTAAGGACTCAATACCGAGTCCCATGACACCACCCACGACTCTTTATGTCAAACCTTTCAAAAGTTATGGCAGAGAAAAGTATTCTAGGGGGCGCTGTTGAGCCGTTACGCCACGCCCATTAATACAAACCATGAAATATCAAATTTATCGCCAAGCCTGGCTTGCATGCAAAATTTGGTGACTTTTGGAGAACTATCAAATATGGACCAATCAGATGAAGGGGGGCGCGCTTTTTGGCGTCTAGCGTCGCCACGGTAACACTTTTGAAAGAGAAAAGTAATGCGCGTAGTCGCAAGATGAAGACGCACATTTTGATGTATAACACTCCTGGGTGCACGTTACGGTTCGGGCCGTATTAATTGCCGAAAGAATGGCATAAATTGCACGAAAATTACACAATTAATTCAAAATGGCAGACTTCCTGTTCGGTTTTGGCCATGGCGCCAAGAGACTTTTCTTTAAGTTGCGACATGATACAGGTGTGTAGCGATTTTCGTGCATGTACGTCGAACCGTGTTGTGGGGCTTGAGGCTCAAAGTTTTCCGGGGGGCGCTGTTGAGCCATTTGGCCACGCCCATTAATGCAAACCATTAAATATCAAATTTTTCGCCAGGCCTGACTTGCATGCAAAATTTGGTGACTTTTTGGGCACATTTAGGGGGGCAAAAAGGCCCTCCTTTCGTCAGAAGAAAGAAAGAAAGAAAGAAAGAAAGAAAGAAAGAAAGAAAGAAAGAAAGAAAGAAAGAAAGAAAGAAAGAAAGAAAGAAAGAAAGAAAGAAAGAAAGAAAGAAAGAAAGAAAGAAAGAAAGAAAGAAAGAAAGAAAGAAAGAAAGAAAGAAAATTCCTACAGATACAATAGGGCCTTCGCACTGAAGGTGCTCGGGCCCTAACTAGAAAATTTCAGGAAATTTTGATATGGGCATGCCCTACTGCCCATTCGTCCCCTCTTGCTGCTTTGGTTTGGGGCTGTAGTGTTTGTGTTCGGGGTGGTTCTATGTCAGTTTGAGGTGTTTACAGTTGTATTGCATGCATTCCTGTGCTCCCAATAGTTAATAACGGGGCGCGCTTTTTGGCGTCTAGCGTCTCCACGGTAACGCTTTTGACTGAGAAAAGTAATTCCCATCAAGGCACGATGGAGACGCATCTAACGATGTATGCCATGCATGGGTGCACGTTCCGGTTCAGGCTACGTTAATGGATAGGTTTTTTTTTCCACCATGGTAAAAAACCCCATCCGAATGAATGGGGCCATTTGGCATGGATTTTGACATAAAATTTCCTTAAATCCCAGCTTCATGAAATTTGAATATGTTGAAGTCCACAGCGTGGCGAGTCGGGAAACATTTGTACAATGTTTTTGCGATAACATGTTGCCTAGCAACAAGCGTCCAAAGTCAAATGTAAATTTAAAAGAAAATGAAAGGTATATATCGCAAAAACTGTAATAATTGGCATAATGAGGTTGTAGGGTCTGTTAGTGCCAATCGGGCCGAGTGTTTGAAAGTTTGAACGATGTCTCTACGATAAAGTTTGGCCGAGCAATAAGCGTCCGAATTTTCGCCTTTTTTTTTGCTTTTTGGCATCTAGCGTTGCCACGGTAACACTTTTGACTGAGAAAAGTAATGCCCATCGAGGCACAATGGAGACGCATCTAACGATGTATGGCATGCATGGGTGCGCGTTGCGGTTCGGGCCTTATTAACGGACGAAAAAAGAGTGCCGAATAATAATAAGAAGAAGAAAAGGGAAAACTTTTCTGTATACTAATATATCGCCTTCATTTTTCAGGTTTTTCCGGCCGTGATTTTTTTTTCTCCACATCAGAGCGGGGTCATGCTGTACACCCGCTGGTATGACGTGGGACTTTTGCGACTTTAGCTTGTTAGCAAAATGCTAGCAACATTGCCCTTTGGGCCATTCTGGACGATTGTAATATGGGCATGCCACTTCTTGGCATGACCATAATAATAATATTCAAAGCAAGAAATAATACACTGCCTGAAAACATTCAAAAAATGTTTCAAGATAAAGAAGAAAAATATCATCTAAGAGGAAAACTACATTTTAACAACTTGTGTATGTACTACAGTACTCTTAAAAAGCATGTGCATATCAGTCTGTGGAGGAACCTTGTGGAATGGTCTTGATGAAGAAATCAAACGAAGCACTAACTCTATACAGTTTAAAAACACATACAAGAAAACAATTCTTGACAAATATAAAAATAAGGACCTCTAAAAGACTAAATGTACCTTCTGTATGTATTTCTTTGATTATTATTCTGTTCCTGTCCATCATACATGATACAAATGTAACTCCCTGCATTCATGGCTGGTCATGGATCAGCAAAGAAGTGACTGGAAATTACATTTTGGAGTTTAGGATATTGTAGGAGGCTAGTTCCATTATGCATTGATCTTTGTTCATTCTTTGTTTTTGTTGTATTTATTTATTTTTGTTATTATTTTGTCCATTCTTTCTTTTCTTATTTTATTTTATTTTATTTTAATGTTTAATTTTTATATTCTCTATGGCATATGATCTGATATTGTGAATAAGGGACAGGACTAAATAAGTGTTCTGCTTTCTCCTGTTTCCTCTCCAACACTTTATTTTGCTGCTGTTCTTTATTTCTGGATGAAACTGTTAAATTGTTTAGCTTTTTTTTGATATTTTGACACTTTTAATTTGATGGTGATTTGTTGTTGTTCGGGATAAAGCCAACAATAAACAATATTTAAAAATGATCTTCACTCAAGCACTGAATTTCCAGGAATTTTTCATGATATTCTGAAGTTTCTCTGATACTTACCTTGTTCCAATTTCGGTCCACATATCCTATTTCTCACATATCATAAATATAGATATATGTTCAATAGGAAAGGCTCGTGCAGGTCCACTCCAGATTAGATGGCAACAACTGAAGCTGCTCCAGCAAGATGAGCAGCTTCCTAATGTTTCAGTGAATCAGAGTCTGCAGGGATGACAACAGCATCTCTGCAAGATATTATCTTATTCCAGCGCTGCCAAGAAACATAATAATAACGTAGATGAATATGTCTTATTGGATAACTGACCCTGACCGGCTACTTCTGCTCACATTTCTGCCCCCAACTTGCCAGGCCCGATTTTTGAACTAAATTTAGTATTGCAACAAAACTGCCCCACTATAATATAAAAGATTGAAACAAACACAAAAGCTTTATATTCTTCTGTAAAATCTGTTATAAAATCTCTCCAGGAAACCAACCAGGGGGATTCAGCCTTAAAGAGATTCAGGCTATTACAATTGTTCTGCCATTTAGCTTTGATTTTACCAATAAAGGCAATCTTACTCAACTGCAGCTATTATTTAGCAGACAGACTTTAAATCACTGAGCTTTTTTGGTTCTTTTGAGAATAAGATTTTAAATTGAAAATCCTGCTCTGCTGCTTTGGGGTAGTGCATCTGCAATCAGATCTCTCTTGGCTAAATTAAATTTCTAGAAAATAGTCCATCAAAATTGTATTTTTGTTGTAACTTGAAATAAATGACATGTACCATTTCTTTTTAGCTTTTTTTTCTGACTGCTGCACCCTTTTGATGCCTTGTTTTTTAATTATTATTTTTTGGGTGGGGTGGGGGGGGCAGTTGCCAGTCCAGTATTTGGCCACTTTACATTATTACCGTATTGTCCCGAATGTAAGACGACCCCGATTATAAGACGACCCTCTTTTTCAAGACTCAAGTTTGAAGAAAGACTTTTTGAACACCAAATTCAATTTTTATACAGAAAATAATGACAGTACATCTAAAACAAATGATTATAACAATATATTCGAGAGAAAAAGCATGTTATTTTGACTATTTGAAATCATTATCTTGAAGTTTGCATCATAACTTCTCCTCAGCTGCCGGTTTACCTGCCGAACTTCCACCCTCTTTTCTCCAGATTGTCGCTACATTTCTCCATTTTCTGTTATATCTTCTCTTATTTTCTTCTCTTTTCTTTCTTATAGTATTTTTTATTTTTCTTCTTCGTGACAGGGGTTTACTTTGGCCTGGGGAGTTAAGTTCACCATTCGCTTTAAAGATATCTGCCGCCATCTAGCGTTGTGAATGGGTATAACGTCTAGACCCCGAATGTAAGACGACCCCCACTTTTTCAGTCTTATTTCAATGTAAAAAACGCCGTCTTATATTCAGGCCAATACGGTAGTCCAACACCTCTCTGATAGGAGGAGCTCTGGATTTTGTTGCACCAATAATTGGATGTACAGTACATTCACCTGTCACTCAAGTCAGCTTTGATTGGGTACGAGTAGCGTACAATGAGGCCTCTTGAATGTGCCTATTGTATTTTTGTAATGTGTCCATTATTGGAATTGATTGATTCTGATTGTATTATTTGAATTCAAGAGGATGTAAGCCAGTATTCATTTTTGGTACAGCCATAGTTTTTGTAGTTTAATCTGTGCTGTGGCATTTCTTTTTTTTTTAATACTCATAGGTACCAGCTATAACAGGCCAGAAGTCTATAAGACAGTGTGTTGAGGGGCGGCATCCGCTGTCTGAAATGAGAGAAACAGGAAAACACACAACGGTCACACAAGCCTTTGGAATCTGCAAGAGAGAAAACAAACAAACAGAGACGGGAACAGGCAGAGACACAAACAGCAACCAGTCCAGGGGCCTCATGAACAAAAGTGCGGCGTAAAAAAAACGTGCGTACGCTAGGGATGGGCGGTATGGACTAAAAAATGTATCACGATCATTTCTGGCATTTATCCCGATAACGATAAAAAAAAAACAATGAATGACTCAGATCTGCCATGTTTGTTACAAAAATCTCATCAACGGGAATGTATCTTTCTTTCTTTCTTTCTTTCTTTCTTTCTTTCTTTCTTTCTTTCTTTCTTTCTTTCTTTCTTTCTTTCTTTCTTTCTTTCTTTCTTTCAGGCTCATATCTTTCTTTCTTCCTTCCTTCCTTCCTTCCTTCCTTCCTTCCTTCCTTCCTTCCTTCCTTCCTTCCTTCCTTCCTTCCTTCCTTCCTTCCTTCCTTCCTTCCTTCCTTCCTTCCTTCCTTCCTTCCTTCCCGTACGTTGTGCGTGGATTTAACGCAGAACTATAAATCAGTTTTACACAAAAACATCATCAACGGGAATTTATCGTTTTTACCACAAGATGACAAATTCTTACCGTGGGGAATTTTTTTGGCGGTTTTTCGTGAACGATAAAATATCGACCATTCCTAGCGTACGCCACTTTCTATGCTCACGGTCGGATGTGCGAAATGTGATTTGAACGTAGAAAGTTGCGGTCTTTCACACAGACATCATGTCTGGCGTACACACTTTTCTGAGGTTTTGTCCGTTGGCGAAACTTCCTGGTGATGCAGTGAAGTGCAGAATATGAGGAAACGTGACGTCAGTAATAGGTTCACGACCACATGAAGGACACGACAGTCCCCACATCACCAGATAAGTTACACAAGAGTGGAGCTGCAACAATCTCACAATTATCCACATGATCTGAACAAACAACTAAAGGAGCTCAACGATGGAACCTGCAAATCCCGATGGAGCTTTGGCTCCGTTAGAGGAACCTGCTGATGATCAGATCACACCGACCTGCTGGTCCAGGACTAAGACTGGACCATCAGCTGGTTTAGTCTGGACCTGCTGGTCCAGGACTAAGACTGGACCATCAGCTGGTTTAGTCTGGACCTGCTGGTCCAGGACTAAGACTGGACCATCAGCTGGTTTAGTCTGGACCTGCTGGTCCAGGACTAAGACTGGACCATCAGCTGGTTTAGTCTGGACCTGCTGGTCCAGGACTAAGACTGGACCATCAGCTGGTTCAGGTACCAGGAGGATCTTTCTGGATCTCTGCCCTGAACTGGACCAGCTGCTCCGGTTCAGACCAACATGATCTTTCAGCTGGAGCTGCAGGTCGGACATCTCTGTCGCCATGACGATCGATGGGACGAGTACTGGAGATAAAAGCCAGATCCTAAAACATCCCATAACTGTGTCTGGACAGAAAAACATTAAAATACATTTTGCAGCGAAAAACCGGTTCTGTAAAGTTGTCTTTTAAAATAAAACTAAGATGTTACGGAAAGGTTGGTTGGTACGAACTGTTGTGATTCAGCAATGATGAATAAAGTTTTTATTGAATGCTTAGGCGACTTTCAGAGTCTGATATTAGTCGGCTGCAGCTGCTGCAGATCCAGAAAGTGTTTCTCCAGTGATGGACCGGGACCTAGACCGGTCTCTCCTCCTGCGGATGAAACACTCCGAGTTACAGCAACTTTGTTCTTTATTTCTCACGTTTGCACCTCGATAATCCCGTAGGCACAAGATGTCTTTCAGCAGCAGAGGATTCAGATTGTGATGCTTCATGTTTTAAACATAAGTTTATATTGTTCATATTGTTTATGAGAGAGGTGATCATGGACATCCACAATGTGTAGGACTCAATAAACGTGTACATTGGGCTTAATCCGTCAGTATATAATACGCGTGACAATAAAGCGGAACGAGGAGCCGTTTTTCATCCACCAACTTAAGTTCTGGTGTCGGTTCTTAAAATACAAACAAGAAAAGCAGAGTGTAACGATGCACTAATGCTGCCCATAAACATTCACAAACCCTTACAATCATAATAAAACCATAATTCTTCACGGAACGCAACACAAAGCAAAGAACAACAATACCCATAATGCAATGCAGCTTAAATCGGGAAAATGCCTTTTCGGAGTGCTTCTTTCTTTTTTCTCGAAGTGCATAATGAAAAAAAAATCTTCCTCCTCTAAAATATTATTTTTATTTTTCTCCTGCCGGGCCCTAATATTCTTCCGTAATTGTGGCGACTTTTGCAGGTGCATTTACATTCTTCTGTTCAGAGGCCAATGATTACAGAAGACACAAGAAAAGTAGAAAAGAATGACACCACTACAACATCCAAGACAAAAGGCTCACCTTATGCTGCCATCATGCCTAAAGCCTGCCTGCACAGTCCTTAAAGGGAACTTGGTGTGTTGTTATTCAAAGCAGAAGCTAGTTTCCTTCTTTTTAGAAGGGGGGAGGTGTTCATGTGCACAACCTGTGGGCTGCTGTGGGCTGTACTACAAGGGGGGAGATAAGCAGTAAATGATGTCGAGTCTAAAGCCAGAATTTCACGAGACATGTCAGTGGCTCTGTTTTAACTTGGCCAGATCGCCATGGTAACCTAATCTGAACTCATAACCTTCTCTAGAGCAGTTTGTGTTCTGAGTTTCAGATGTATCTGCCTGCATAATCCTCCCCTGATTCTTTTTATGACCACATCCCAGATGGAATTATGCTGGAACAACATTTAAAAAGTACTGAATATTTGTGTCTCACACTGGGATCAAACTGCAAGCTCTTGATGGACACAATTAAATAAATTGACTGTCTTGAAAACAAGCAAATTTATTTATTGAATTCCGTGCTTATGTAATTGTGGATTTTTATTAGGGCCCGGGCACTGACAGTGCGAAGGCCCTATTGTATCTGTAGGAATTTGTCTCGTTTTTTCTCGTTTATTTTTTTGTTTTTGTTTTTTTCCTTCTTCCGAGAAAATGAGGGCCTTTTTGCCCCCCTAAACCTGCCCCAAAAATCACTAAATTTTGCACACAGGCCAGGCCTGGCGAAAAATTTGATATTTAATGGTTTGTATTAATGGGCGTGGGCTCAGTTCAGTTCAGTGAGCTCTTCAGCCGTAAACTCTGGCTCAAAACGGTAAGGACGTCCATCATATTCAAAGTCGTCGTCCACAACCTCAGAATTTGACAAATATTCAGACATGTTTCAAATAACTAACAGTAAACTAACAGTAGCGAACTCCAGCTGTACACGGAGCTGTGTCTGGGACGCGCACAGAGATGACGTCATGAGTTCAGAGGTCTTGTTTACAAACTGATTTATTTGTTACACACACAGCCCCGGATGTAGACAACAGGTCCTGGAAGCAGATCTAGTGATTCATAAAATAAATGAACGAGTTTCGCGGCAATCATGTGTTATTTAGACGCTGCATCGTCTGTGTCCGGCGGTGCCCTCATGCGCTACCGTTATATGGAGAAGAGGCTCGCAAAAAACTCCTAATATCTTCCGAAGGACTCCAAATGACACCAAACACCTCTGGGTGAGTATACAACCATAAAAAATGCCAGAAATAAGGTCCAGGTTGTAAAAAACCGAACTTTCCCTTTAAACCATTCCATCATGGATACAGGTACTTGTGTTTTCCAATGGCGCAGTATTATCCTGCATCCAGTCATTAGAGCTGTTCGACACCATGAAGATTGGTGGGCATTTAGCCCGCTTCCCTGTGGTACCACACCCAAGAGACAGAGTAGAGGTTGGCGTACCAGAGCAGTGGTCACCAAGTTGTTGATAAAAGACACTATCTCAGACCATAAGGAATCTATCATGGGGCATGAGTATAACATATGTAAAAGAGTGCCACACTCAGTGTCGCATCTCCAACACACATCTGAGTTTCTAAGCCCCAAACTCGCCATTTTCGATGATTTTCACATTCTTAACAATGCCTTCACTGGATTATTCTGTAAAACGGTAGACAGGTTGATCTTCACATGAAGGAAGTGTCAAGAGATCAGGGGACTTTCTGTGAAGGAAGTGTGAGATGATGCATGATAGACAGATAATTAGAGACTGAAGTGGAACAGCAAAAATGCATGACTTTCATTTCACTTTTTAGCACATGGGAAATTTAATGCTAGAATCAGGAGTGCATTATGTGGAACATATGTCAAACATGTACCTCACTCATGACGGATGTGGTTTTGGAAGATTTTTATGGCGTAAATATGTGGAGCACATGTGCAGAAGAAATGGAGACAGCAGTAACAAGCAAAATGTTTTTATTATTAAAAGATAGGAACAATGTCAGCAAAAAAGGGAACACAAGTGAGTAGGATAACAGCAAACCAGCAGGGAGGGAAGGGAAAACAGGAAAATATACTGTAGACACGGGCTCACAAGACACAGGTGTGAACAATCAGAAAGTCTAAACTAAAGCAAAGAATAACACTTTCAGAAACACAAAACAAATGTTTCGAAGCAAAGAATAAAGGATAATTCATGACGGATGAACCCAAACCGATTCCCCAACACATGTAGGATGACTAGACTCTGCAGTTAATGTCTTTTACTTTTTTGTGGTCCTGTGGTCCTGTGGTTTTGTGGCTCTGAGGGGAGGAGGGGGAGCGGGGCTCCGCTCCTGTCTTTGCATCGCTTTCGCACAGACAGTCCTGAGGATTTGCAATCACAGGCTGAGCCTACCGTTAGTTTTTAAACTGTAAAGTGGGGGGTACAAATACATGATTTTGAAAAGTGGGGGGGGACATGTCCCCCCTGTCCCCAGTGGTAATTGCGTCGTGGCACTAACGGGCAGCAACGGCGTGCTGCCACTCACTCGCTTTATTTTATTGTATACTATTTATATACTTATTCTAACTTTTACTGTGACCACCAAATAATGTGGTTTTCCTGTCCTCCACATCATCTACAACATCTAGATCTAAGTCTCCGTGAAAGTCAGTGTCATGGTGGCTGGACACCCTCTCATTCATTCTGACGCCAAACAGGCTGCAGGAAGCCACTGCGCATGCTCAGTAGACCCATCCATATGCATTTATGGTAGAAAGTGGGCGTGTAGAGGGCGGGGTATGAGGCGGATTCAGCTGAGCAACCTTCCAGCTGGACTGTGATTTATAAAGCGAACATTGCATGCAGATGTGTGTGCACATGGTTTTATAGATCCAGATTTTTTTTTGCGCCCGGCATTTTCGGCTTTTGGGTGTACGTGCACTTTTAGTATGAATCCTACGCAGTCCATTTTAAATGAGGCCCCAGGTCTTGTCTTGGTCTCAACAGTCTTTGGTCCTGGTTTTGTCTCGGGTCTCAGGGTCTTTCCAGGTCTCGGACTCGGATAACTGAGAGTCCGTTGCACACCAAGGTGACAGAATCTTCTATCAGATTCAGTGTAATCTGATTATTTTAATGGTAAATAATATAATTTCAATATTTAATATTTAAAATTCAGGTTTCATCTCCAAATTCAGGCCAATTTAAATCGGTAACATTTACTCTTCATTCCTTTTCTGAGGTGGAGGGGGGTGTTGGAGCTGGTTATTCTGCTAGAGAGGACTTTGGGACTAGTTAGTAGTCGTGTCAATCCTTAAAAGCACTGGAGTCAATCCTCTATAATATTGTAGAAATTTAATATATTCAAACAGTTTTATCCCACCTGATTATTAACTATTTCTTAAGTTTGTTTCACAGGAGGCAAAGCAAAATTATTCCTACAGGACATTCTACTGTAACCATGGTAATAACATGATAGTTTAATCTGTCATACAGTTGTTTCGGAGATTGTGTCACCAGTATATTTCTCAGAAAATGTAACAAAGTATAAGTAGACCTTTGTCTTATAGATAACCAGCCTAGATTCATATGATGCTGGAATCTGCTTCAACAACCAACAATAAAAATAACAAAAAATAAAGACTAAAATAATTTAGTTGAGTTGAGTTGAGAGTAAAATAATTTAGCAGCAAATCATTGCTTTAAATGCCCAACTTAAACTTTAGGAGGTCAACTTAAAAACAACAGTCTATAGGTAATGAATCACTTTATTCTTGTCAAGGTTTCAGCTTGGAACCGCGTAACAAAATAAGTCTGAATGACTCTTTAAATAGAGTCACATATCTGCTTCATAAACTCTCAACCCTTTGATCAAAGTTTGTCTTATGAAAATTAATTAGTAACAATCATTCCGGTGATTTTTTTTAACCCGTGCTGATGTTTCGTCGCTGGCCTCAATTATACCAAACAGAGAAGATGGTGTACAGGCAACGACAGAACAAGGTTAACTAATCTCATTTCCAGCTATTTATCGTGGCCATGTTCCTCCACCTTTGGGTGCTCAAGGGTGCGATCCTTTGAGCTGCGTTTTGCACCGCAGACAAAGACACAAAGGCCACGTCCTTTCAAGGTTGTGTGATTATTGGAAATGCTTCTGAGAAATGTACACAGTGTCCTTCCAGCTGATGTGACACTGAGAGACTGATCGTCATCACAGTTGCATGAATGAGCAAAATAGAAATACCCGAGCAGAAGAGGAGGGACTTTTGCCAAATTATAGTGTGAGGTTTGCAGAATGCAGGCGTTTTTCACAAGTGAATTGAATTAAATGATAATTAATTAATCCTGAAAGAAGAAGTTTATAGGATTCAAAAGCAAATGGTGTAAATCTTCTCCGTTATGGAGAAACAATAATATGTTGACTGGAGGGAGGCCTTTTGTCTTTAGAGCTTGGGAAGAGAAGGGCATTAGGATTCTGCAAGATATCAACGGTTTGAATAACATACTTGATTTCCAAGTCCTTGTCTCAAGATATGGCCCTGCCCCTTTTCAACCTTTCCCCGACCCTGCACCCCATCCTGGGACTTGCTGATTGGGCCGGAGCTTCAGGAGCTTCATGCTGGCCTGCGGTCCCCACCCCCGGTCATCCCGTTGCTGCTTCCACCTGCCTGCTGTGCTGCTGCCGTCCCTGACCCACTAGTCTGGCCTTCGGCAGGAGGGTCCCCCCTTATGATCCAGGTCCTGGTCCAGTTTTCTTCCCTCCTAAAGGGGAGTTTTTCTTGCCACTGTTTGCCTTAAGGTTTTTCTCCCACTAGGGGAGTTTTTACCTGCCATTGTTTATGTAATAATTGCTCGGGGGTCATGTTCTGGGTATGGGTCCCTGGAAAGCGTCTAGAGACAACTTTTGTTGTATTAGACGCTATATAAATAAAATGTAATTCAATTGAATTGAATATGGTATCAATAGAATTTCCCTGTTCTTTTACTTTATGTCAAGGTTTGACATTCCCCCCAGCTTTCAGTTTCTGTTTTGCCCCGCCTGTGTCCCATCTGCCCTGATTGTCTGCACCTGTGTCTCGTCGTGTCTCGTTATCCCCTGTGTATATCTGGTCTTGTCATTCCCTTGTTCCCTGTCGGACCGCACTGTTCTTCCCTCCATGTTTCCTGCCACGGTTTCCTCCTCAAGTTTTTTGATCCCTGTTTATTTAGTTTTTTTTATCCTGCCAAGCAGCGCTTTGTTTTTGGTTTTGGAATAAATCTTTGTTTTTTGAGAACTCCTGCCTCCGGCCTCCCTCTCTCTCCTGCATCTGGGTCCTCACCACACCAGGCTGACAAAGGCTTGACACTTTAGACTGAGAGCTGCTTGTAGAACCTATAGTTCCCTTGGGTACAGAACTAAAAGATCATCCCATTCTTTGTTGATTCCATAGAGCCACTAGCTAAATTCCTAGAAATATTCTAACTTGGTTGGAATGACAGCCTGGAATAGTGATATAACATATCTGGGGCTGGAATTGGACTGTTAAGCTATTTGGAATAATGTGGCTGGTACGTCGAAAAATCCCAATCATCAGTATTCATGGGTTTCAGTCACGTGACATTTTTTGTTGTCAGCGCCATCTTGAGGACCGACCGAGGACCTTCACGTCGCGCAGCCAATATGACGTCTCACCTAATAACTCACTTCACTCCCGAAGAACAGCAACGGTATCTACAGAAAACTGACACTTTAGGTTTCGATCCGTATATAATAGCTAATCAATTGCTGACTCCACTCCAGTCTGCCAAAAACCTGCCAGATTTGTCGTTTGCGGACATATCTACCTGGTCCACAATCCTTCTCCATACACCGGCGAAGCTCCAAGCCGTTTCCCAAATCCAACTCAGCCTGGATCATTTCTCGTGTCCTCTGCTTTTTCCCCACATCTCAGTAATGATCTGACATGCTGACATGTTTGCTGCATTTAACACCACACCCTGCTCATTCCACGCTGTTCGCTATTTGATTGCGTCACCACACGCAGTTATTAAATGTTGTTTTTTTCCCCACTTACAGGACCTTTTCTCTCCCTCCCGTCCGATGTTCCGGGACCTATATAATAATAGGATATTATTTCTTTCTGCCACTTTATTGAGGTTTTTGTGGTGAAATGAGGAGGAATCATAGAGATAACTAGAGAGCGCTGGCTGAGGGTGGTCCGGGACCATCACAGGAGCGAGAAACCGGCGAAACAGGAGACGATACGCCCGGGGCCACCGCCGAAACAGGAGACGATGCACCCGGGACCACCGCCGGAACAGGAACAGACTGGGGCTGGCGCCAACGTCGTCTCCCCGAGGGTTAAACACACCTGGACCTCCCTCGAGCCAGGCGTGTTCCCCAGAAGGGGGAAAGAGGCTGGGGTGCATCCGGGACTACCTCGGGAACAGAGTGAGGTTCGTCCAGGACCCTCACGAGAGCAGGAACAGACTGGGGCTGGCGCCGACGTCGTCTCCCCTGGGATCGAACACACCTGGGCCCCCCTCGAGCCAGGAACCGGAAGGGGGACTCCTCCTCCTCGACCCGGCGCATGTTCTTCTCCGACTCCCGGCAGAAGAACTTGAGGAGATTAATATACTCTCCCGCTGGGTCCGTTCTGGCTGGTCCGTTCTGTCAGGAATGGTTTGATGAGGACCCAAACGCAGGAGAGCATGAGGCAGGAGTTCCAAAAAACTTGAATTTATTTGCAAAAACAAAACCAAAAGCACTGCTGAGCAGTATAATAAAACGGACCAGGAACATAAACAAGAAAACTGACTAGGAGACCATGGAGGGAGCAAAGAGTACAAACCAGCGAGGAGCAGGGGAAAGACAAGACTAGATATACACAAAGGATAACGAGACACAGGTGCAGACAATCAGGGCAGATTGGAAACAGGAGGATCAAGAGAACTGAAACTCAGGGACATGGGCTGCAAAACAAAAAGGGGAAATGTCAAATCCTGACAGAAACTGAAGATGCATAATGCAAACCTGACATTTACTTTTAGTTCAGTTTGTGGAAAATGGTTGGCCTGGCTTTCTCTTTAAAACTTAAACAGTTATAAAGCATTACAAACTGTAACAATAGGGCAAATGCACAGCATTGTTTTGTATTTTGTCTTTCAAATAAAAGACAATTTTTTCCAGTCATATGTTCCTCATTCAAGGTTGTAAAAAAAGTACTGCTATAATATCGTATCGTTATCGTGACCTCAATATCGTGTATCCTACCGTATCGTGAGATTAGAGTATCGTTACACCCCTAGTAACTAATGTCAACTTTAGAGCGGAAAAACGAGCTAGTAGCTGTTTAAGAAAAGAACATTTGTTGCAAAATTGACTTGGCTATTTCCTATTTAATGCTAGTTTGACCTGAAGGATGAATTAGTGACAATAACAAAGCCTAAAGCTGGAGATTTTAACGTTACAGCTCGACCTAACGTTACTCCTTCCACGTCTGACGAGTCCAAAGTTTCATCAACCATAAACTTTAATTTTATCGACCTTTAATTATATATTCTTTCTCATTGTACTGCTTTTGTCACATTTTTTGTTCTTTCTTTGTGTTTTTTACTATTAGTTGTTTCAAGTACTTGAATTCCTGTTGCTATTGATCTTTGTCTTTTGTTGTTGTTTAGCTCATGCATGCTGTCTGCTTGTCCTTTGTTTTGTTTTTTTGACAGGGGTGGAACCTTGTACAAGTTCGCTATAGAACTTCGTTCCCTCCTTGCGCAGTGCTTTATGCATCTTTTTGTGCTAAATTAATAAACTCTAAACTCTAAACTCTAAACACATGTAGCTAATAACCCAATCAGGAATTGGTTAATAAGGTGATATAAACAAAAGCCAAATTATAAGCCAGGCTTAAAACTTGAAACATTAAAAAAAGGGAAAAAATCAGAATTACAAGCCTGCTCTAATTTCCTTTTGAACTGGCGACCATATATTTTTTTAAAAAAGCAAAGCTTTTGCTAAATATTTTCACAAAAATGTGATTTTTGATGAAATGGGTGTGACACGCTCCGGTCAAAACGCTGCAGAGAGACACTCCAACACCCACAATTTCAGGATTAACCTTCACTGCTTCGTTTAGTGTTGAGCCAGTCGCCGCTGATTTGCTTGAAGGAACAAATCTTTTGAGCGAAGCAACTACCTTTACTCCACAGTTCAGCCGAGCTCCGCTGTGAACGAGCAGAGGCTGCAGCTACAAATGAACATTTTTGTTTGTCTGGCAATGAATGTTTGGGATGAATTAGCATATCTATAGTCCCCACAGCTAACACTGATATAATTACTCTCACGGCCTCACATAAACGGAAATGCACACTAGGGATGGGCGGTATGGACTAAAAAATGTATCACGATAATTTCTGGCATTTATCCCGATAACGATAAAAATGACGATAAAAATCTTTCTTTCTTTCTTTCTTTCTTTCTTTCTTTCTTTCTTTCTTTCTTTCTTTCTTTCTTTCTTTCTTTCTTTCTTTCTTTCTTTCTTTCTTTCTTTCTTTTTTCTTTCTTTCTTTCTTTCAGGCTCATTTCCTTCCTTCTTTTTTCCCTTCTTTCCTCCTGCTCTTTCCTTCCTTCTTCCCTTCCTATTTTTCTCCCTTCCTCCCTCCCTCCCTCCCTCCCTTCCTTCCTTCCTTCCTTCCTTCCTTCCTTCCTTCCTTCCTTCCTTCCTTCCTTCCTTCCTTCCTTCCTTCCTTCCTTCCTTCCTTCCTTCCTTCCTCCCTCCCTCCCTCCCTCCCTCCCTCCCTTCCTTCCTTCCTTCCTTCCTTCCTTCCTTCCTTCCTTCCTTCCTTCCTTCCTTTTTCCCTTCCTTCCTTCTTTCCTCCTGCCCTCTCCTTCCTTCTTCCCTTCCTTCCTTCCTTCCTTCCTTCCTTCCTTCCTTCCTTCCTTCCTTCCTTCCTTCCTTCCTTCCTTCCTTCTTTCCTCCCTTCCTTCCTTCCTTCCTTCCTTCCTTCCTTCCTTCCTTCCTTCTTTCCTTCCTTCCTTCCTTCCTTCCTTCCTTCCTTCCTTCCTTCCTTCCTACCTTCTTTTTTCCTTTCCTTCCTTCTTTCCTCCTGCTCTCTCCTTCCTTCCTTCCTTCCTTCTTCCCTTCCTTCCTTCCTTCCTTCCTTCTTCCCTTCCTTCCTTCCTTCCTTCCTTCCTTCCTTCCTTCCTTCCTTCCTTCCTTCCTTCCTTCCTTCCTTCCTTCCTTCCTTCCTTCCTTCCTTCCTTCCTTCCTTCCTTCACGTACGTTGTGTGTGGATTTAACACAGAACCATAAATCAGCTTTACACAAAAACATCATCAACAGGAATTTATCATTTTTACCGCGAGATACAAATTCTTATTGTGAGGAATTTTTTTGACGGTTTATCGTGAACAGTAAAATATCACCCATTCCTAATGCCCACCTTCTAATTCGTACTTTCTCAGTAAATGCTGAAGACTCAGTGAATATTACAAAACACATGCTGCAGTAAAAATACTAGTACTGGTACATAGTTAAACCAAGGTTCTTCAAAACTTTTTAAACTGCTATAATTGTGCTCAACGGGTCT
>NC_084597.1:4518557-4546763 GCF_033807715.1 Cololabis saira | reverse complement strand
TTGACATGCGGGAGGCGCCATGTTTTATCTGCGCAATGCATTCTGGGGGCGATGACGTAGAGCGGTGGCTCTGGGAAGATAAGCCGCGTTAGTTTAACTGGGACAGGTATCTAAAACATAGATGAGCAGCATCTCCCGGCCGTGGAGGCTGACGAGGGAGCCCATAAGACGTCTCGGTTCAGGCAAACTGGATCAAAGTTCTGTGATGCACGGGAGATCTGCAAAAATGATCAAAGTCATGCGCATCTTACCAGTGCATTAGGCTACGTAGCCTACGCCGTAGACGGCGTAGCCGGGGCTTTAGAGCCTGCAGCGCTCCGCCACCCGCCCTCCGCTCTCCGCTCTGGCCGGGATGGAGACGCCGGTGGGCATGATGCACGTTTGGGTGGGCATAGCCCACCCCTGCCCCCCCCTAAAACTGGCTTCGGTGCTGGGTGATGACAGACCAGAGGCTGAGGGGACTGGCCTGGGACTTTGATGAAACGGGAGGTGCAGACTTCGCGTCAAATAGGCAAGAACATCTTTATTTAATTTAATGATGCCAGATCTGGCTGGGGTTTTTATTGTAGCATCGGCTATCTGCTAGTTGAAACGTGTGGTCTGTTAGTCTATCTGAGTTTTATGGTGTTTTTATAGTTCATGCTTTATGGTGCTGTACTTTTTTTTTTTTTTTTTTTTTAACTTTTTTGTAGGTGCTTCGTCACCTTAATGTTCAGCTGTGTTTTGATCTGTGTTTCTGGTGCGCCGTCACCTGTTTAGCTGTGTTTTCATCTGTTTCTGGGTGTCAAAACAGTGGACGGGGGCTAGCAGGAGCCACCGTCTGACGTCACTACCCAGAATGTAAACAACAATGGCGACCTACATGTTAAATTGTAGAAAAAAAGGAAAAAGGAAAAAAAAAAAAATTATATTTTCAAATTTTATAAAAACGAAGACATCTAAAAGGTTTTTTATATCACATTGTTATAATTGATACCAACATTTTTTCTTTTAAGACCTACATGTCTTAATAGCCAGGGTTCCTTTTAAGGTTTTCAGAGCTTCCTTTATCTTTAGAAATAAGATAAAAGTTGTGTTTAGAATTGTACTGTGTGGCACGAAGCTTTCATCCAACCAGTGTGCTGTTAAACTTAAAAGTAAAAACGTTTTACTACCTCCTCTCGAAACACTGAGCCAGGTCTGGTGAAAAATTTGATATTTAATGGTTTGCATTAATGGGCGGGACCTAATGGCTCAACAGCGTCCCCTAGAAAACTTTGTGCCTCAAGCCCCACAATACGGTTTGACGTACATGCACCAAAATCGGTACACACCTGTATCATGTCACAACTTAAAGAAAAGTCTCTTGGCGCCATGGCCGAAACCCAACAGGAAGTCGGCCATTTTGAACATTTTGAATTAATCGTGTAATTTTGGCGCAATTTATGCCATTTCTTCGGTCATTAATGCGGCCCGAACTGTAACGTGCACCCAGGTGTGTTATACATCAAAACGTGCGTCTCCATCCTCCGACACCACGCATTACTTTTCTCTTTCAAAAGTGTTACCGTGGCGACGCTAGACGGCAAAAAGCGCGCCCACCCTTCATCTGATTGGTTCAGACAGAAAAAACTTTGTGCCTCAAGCCCCACAATACGGTTTGACGTACATGAACAAAAATCGGTACACACCTGTATCATGTCGCAACTTAAAGAAAAGCCAGGCCTGGCGATACATTTGATATTTCATGGTTTGCATTAATGGGCGTTGCCTAACGGCTCAACAGCGCCCACTAGAATACTTTTCTCTGCCATAACTTTTGAAAGGTTTGACATAAAGAGTCGTGGGTGGTGTCATGGGACTAGGTATTGAGTCCTTGACCATAATTGGCGAAAATGAGCCCCGCCCTTTCTTCTGATTGGTTGTCCCGATTTTCTGCTATAACTTTTGAATGGTTTGACATAGAGAGTCGTGGGTGGTGTCATCAGATTCTGTATGGAGTCCTTGACCTTCATTGGCCTCATTTAGCCCCGCCCCTTCTTCTGGTTGGTTGTCCCTTTTTTCTGCTATAACTTTTGAATGGTTTGACATAGGAAGTCGTGGGTGGTGTCGTTTCTGATATGCTTATGGGGGGCGGTGGCCGTGAGTGCGAGGGCCCGTTCATCGCTGCTTGCAGCTTTAATTATTATTATTATTATTATTATTATTATTCTCGCCATAAATAAATTGCCTTTTTGGAGGCCTTAAAATGCTCAAAAACTCACCAAATTTTGCACACGCTTCCAGAGTCGCGTAAAATTACGTATTTTATGGGCGACAGGCATGGGTCAAAAAGGATTAGGCTCTATAGCGCCACCTATTTTATGTTTTTGACGAGCCCCACAATATGGTTTGACTTACAGCAATGACCTTTATGTGTCTATTATATCAGACAAAGCCCTACAAAAAAGTCTCTTGGACCCATGCTCTAAGTTACACAGGAAGTCCGGCATTTTGAACAGAAAATGTCATTTTTTATGAATTCTGATCATTTCTAGGCCTCGTACTTTAACGAACTCCTCCTAGAGATTTTATCAGATTGGCTCACAACTTGGTTTGTACAATCTAGACACATGGCCGACGCTAAATTGCGAAGCTTTTACGTTTTTAGCAGAGGGCTTGACCGTAGTGATTCGGCGAAGTTTGGGGTCATTTTTAAGGCTCGCCATGAAACACCAATTGGCTGTAATTCAGCAATACATGATTTGATGTGGTTGAAAACGTATGTGCATGATTGTAGGCTGAGCCTGAAGACATCTATGGTGGAATATTCAGGATCGGTTGTAGCGCCACCTGTTGGCACCAGGAATTGTCATGTCTTCTAGTATGCATCTGTGCTCAAAGGGAGATGAGCGGATGGATCTCAAAGTTGGTCAGATAAATAGGTAAGACATTGACGATGGTTGACAGAGAAAACTGTAAGTTTTTCTCAAAGGGCGTCGCTGTTAGAGGTTGTCAAATTTCGGTGTCTCGCCATGAACATAAAAGTTGTTTTAACTTTCAAATACTTGGTCCAAATTGACCCAAAATCAATACATTTAATCAGGCTTCCATTCTGATATCCATTCTATATTTGGGACAGTTTGTCACCGACTTTATTCAAAATATGAACTCATTTTGAAATAAATCTTTACTTTGTCATGCAATGTCGAATTAACTTCTAACTTCGTAAAAATATTGTTGAAAATAATATGATTTGAGCATTGTATGTGCAAGAGGCGATTTATAATGAATGTTTTGAGTTGGATTAGAAGCATGAAGCTGTCTGCGGGCCGCGTGCGCGCAGACCGCGGGAACGCGCAGCCGCAGCTCCTGGAAGCTGCCGGGGGCGGGGAGGGGGAGGGGGGTTGTTGCAACTTGCAGCAACATGTGGAGTCACGCCGTCACGTCACGTAAGTTGTATTGTGGTTTTTTAATGCGTGTTGCAATTTTTTTATTTTATTATATTATTATATTATTATTGAGCTTCCATCCGCGATCCCGATCAGGAGCGCGCGGCCGCGCGCGGCCACGCGCAGAGCCGAGAGCCAGTTTCTGCCCATTTCTGCAGCTTTGCCAAAAAATGCTACCTAAAGGTTTTCCACCTTTGTAGAGCCACAACTTTACTGTGTTTTACTCCCTAAACCACTTCCTTTCACCCCCAAGTGGTCCTTGTCTCTTGCCAGGCCGTCATTGTAAATAAGAATGTTCTTAATGACCTGCCTGGTTAAATAAAGGCGAATGACTGAATGAATATCAAATAAAGCCATAGAATTGTTGTTTTTTTTCTCTTTATCGTATAATGTTCACAAAGTGTAATGCATTCATGTCATGGGTTGTGTATTTTGAAGGATCAAATAATCAACATCCCATTATCCATTTTACATCGTGCAAGAAATGATGCAAACTTTGAAAATCGACTGTGCGCATGCGCAGAACCCAAACGTAGCATTTTTTCGGCAGGGAGCAGAAATTGGCAGAACACCGGCTGGGACGGACCTGATGCTCTGATGCGACAGGTCTCTGCTCACACTGACTGTACGTTCATACACGGACGTAATATGGGGGGGGGGGGGGGGGGGGGGGGGGGGACATGTATCCTGCACTTTTTCAAAAGGCAGTTTTGGTCCCCTGCAGTTTTTACCGTCCAAAAACAATGTTACGCTATATTAAATGGAGACCGGTCAGCACTAGGACCAAGCGGAAAACGGCCGCTCAAGCTGAAGCCTGTTGTTTGGTCTGCCTGGGTCACGTCAGCTAGACGGATTTTAAAGGTATTGTGACATCATTTTTAACATGCTTTTAACACTATTAAAAGTCTTGGCCAACATCCCTCAAATGTGTCTAAAAGAGTGTAACAAGAAAAACTTCACTCTAGTAATCTTTTCCTGGCTTTTTATTACAGTGTTTTTTTGCGCCGTGAAAAATGCTTCCTTTCCCCCCTTTCCTGTCAATCATTGCTCCGCTCCTCCTCCAAACCTCCTCCTCCTCCAGCCATACGCTCACAGCGGCGTCGGAGCGACAGGCGAAGCATGCACGGAAAAGCAGGAGGGCGAACCACAGCAAACAATCATAAAAATAAAGGCATGCAAGCAGCACTGTCCCCTTATCTTAAGTCCAGTCAGTGGCCGCGGGTCTTCTTAGCAGTTTTCCTCCGGTGATTAGAACAAAAGAGCCTCTAAACAGCTCCTTGTTAAGCCTCATTTATGGTTCCGCGTTAAATCGACGCAGAGCCTACGCCGTAGGGTTCAGCGTATGGTGCGCGTCGCCGCGTAACCTTACGCCGTCGGTGTAACGCGGAACCATAAATCAGCCTTTATGGTGCGCTGGAGAGGAGCGGAGGCAGGGAGCTGGGTGGAGGGGGCGGTGATTTAGCGGATCGTTACGTAACGATCCGCCACCAAACCACATGCGCCGTTTTTGCATAGTTATGCGGAAAATCCCAGAAAGCACACAATACACTGAATGTTAAAAGTTTGTTGTTTTTTGGGTGTAATTGATGTCAAGACACCCAACAAAACACAAAAAATCAAGAAAAATGTGTTTTTCATGTCACAATCCCTTTAAGAATAAGAATAAGAATTACTTTATTAATCCCCAAAGGGAAATTCCTTTGTATGGCAGCTCATCTACTGTACCATTTGCAGAAGAGAAGCTCTTCTGAATATCTCTTGGATGAGTTGATTATGTTGAAATGTTAATAGATAACCCTTCTGTGGTCTTTTGGTCAAATTGACCCATATTCACTTTTCTTTTATATCAAAAATATGATTTTCATCCATATAACTGCCTCTGTTACACTCATTTCAAATAAAATTGATGATCACTACCAGAGCTGGTAGAGTAGCCAAAAATTGTATTCAAGTAAAAGTACTGTTACTTCAGAATAATATGACTCAAGTAGAAGTAAAAAGTAGTCATCCAAATAATTACTTGAGTAAAAGTAAAAAAAGTACTTGGTGAAAAAACTACTCAAGTACTGAGTAACTGTTGAGTAACGTCTGATTTATTTTTTTAACACACCCATTCAAAAAGACAAAAGTACAAAATAATCACCTTCAGGCAAATTAAAATCAATAAAATAATAAAATAAATTAAAATTAATAAAAAAATGAAAAATAGCTTAAATTAAAATAAGCGTAAAGTAAATTCAAGAACTTTAATAAATAATAAAATAACAGAATAAAAAAATAAATTAAGCACCAGTAGCACAAAATTTCAAGCCTTTGTACTTTTCTTTTTCAACCAGGCAGAACTAGAACAAACATGAACTCATAGAAACTCTGTGTGTGTTTGAGTCTGTGTAAATGTGACAAAACATGCAAAAACAAACCTTTTTCCCAAAGAATCACTCAGTGATGTCATGAGATTGACGCGTACACGGATAAAAAGGATAAAAGAAAAGTAACAGCTCAACGTAGCCTAATGTAGCGGAGTAAGAGGAACAGTTTGTCCTTCACAAATCTACTCAAGTAAAAGTAAAAAGTACAGTTATCCAAAACTACTCCTAAAAGTACAAAATTTCCCAAAACTTACTCAAGTAAATGTAACGGAGTAAATGTAACTCGTTACTAACCACCTCTGATCACTACTTGCATTGAATTATGGATATTTTATTCAATTTCTCCTCTCCTGTGATATTCAATTTGACCCACCAACCACTGGCTGGTGCTGGGTGGTGGTCCAAACATTTTAAATGATTTCATTTCATTTTCACATATACCCGTCTGTGATAATCCATCAATTTATATGCCTCTGAGTTTAACTATAGTCAAAAAAATTCAGAATTTCGGCTTATCTTTATCTATCTCAAAAATGAGCTATGATTTTATGTAAATGAGGTCTATTGACCATTCATTCCAAAAATAAGTGTAAAATTGGTGGTAATGAGTTGGAGTGAAGTTGACTAACAAGATGAAACACAGAATTGGGTGATAATTAAAGCTACATGCTTTACAACCAGTAAAACCACAAAGGGAACAGTAAACTTAAAAGTAACAATAGAAAACTAGAAGAACTACTAGAAAACACAGTGAACTGAAAGAGTTTGAGTTTTTGCTTTTTTTTTTTTTTTTACCTTGTCTGCACACATATTAATGATTGAAACAAGAGGAAAATTGGTTCAAAACGAGCCGGCAATGGCACAGTGTCTGCCCGGCTTTAAACAGAACCGCAGCCAGTACTCGAGTTGTAAAAAAAAATCAGGGGGGATGGTGGATTTTATCATATGGGGACAGATAATTTGTTCTGATTACAAATATTATAATATATTGGAACAAGATTTTTTTGCTTGTAATGAGAAGATAAATCCTGTTTAATTTTATTTTTTTTTTACATTTATCGTATTTTTAATATTCTCTTTTTGGGGGGGGCTGGAAGGAGGGGCGTTGGCCATGAGTGCGAGGGCCCGTTCATCGCTGCTTGCAGCTTTAATTATTATTATTATTATTCTCGCCGTAAATAAATTGCCTTTTTGGAGGCCTTAAAATGCTCGAAAACTCACCAAATTTTGCACACGCTTCCAGAGTCGCGTAAAATTACGTATTTTATGGGCGACAGGCATGGGTCCACAAGAATGGGCTCTATAGCGCCACCTATTTTATGTTTTTTGACGAGCCCCACAATATGGTTTGACTTACAGCAATGACCTTTATGTGTGTATTATATTAGACAAAGAGCTACAAAAAAGTCTTTTGGACCCATGGTCTAAGTTACACAGGAAGTCCGGCATTTTGAACAGAAAATGTCATTTTTCATGAATTCTGATCATTTCTAGGCCTCGTACTTTAACGAACTCCTCCTAGAGATTTTATCGAATTGGCTCACAACTTGGTTTGTACAATCTAGACACATGGCCGACGCTAAATTGCGAAGCTTTTAAGTTTCTGCCAGAGGGCGTGACCGTAGTGATCCGGCGAAGTTTGAGGTAATTTTTAAGCTTCGCCATCAAACATCAATTGGCTGTAATTCAGCAATACATGATTTGATGTGGTTGAAAACGTATGTGCATGATTGTAGGTTGAGCCTGAACCCATCTATGGTGGAATATTCAGGATCGGTTGTAGCGCCACCTGTTGGAACCAGGAATTGTCATGTCTTCTAGTTTGCATCTGTGCTCCAAACGAGATCAGTTTCTTGATCTCAAAGTTGGTGAGATAATAGGTAAGGCATTGACGATGAGTGACAGAGAAAACTGTACGTTTGTGTCAAAGGGCGTTGCCGTTAGAGGTTGTCAAATTTCGGGGTCTCGCCATGAAGATAAAAGTTGTTGTAACTTAAACATAATTGGTCAGAATCAACCCAAAATCAATTCATGTAATCAGGCTTCCATTCTGAACAAGTGGATATGACAATCTTGGATGAACTCCATAGCGCCACCTTTTGGTCAGGTATACATTTTTCATCAAATTATGTGCTGCAATTGCTGTTTCGTTCATCCAATCTTAATGAAATCGACATATATGATTGTCAGTAGGTTCCTTGTTGACCGTGTCGCGTATCGTGGTCATTGCTTGAAAGGAATTGGCATTTTTATGTCACTCTGTATTTCTGGAAAAATATTAATTAAAAATCAAAGATTTTGTGTAAGGAAAATTAAATGCCAGATTCAGAGACCTTTTGGCATGACGAAAAAATCATACACTGGAACATATTATTTTTGAAGAACTCTGCCACTCTCTTTTTTGAAAATACCAACTAATAACGTAAAAAGCTATGACTTTGCCATAAAATTATTTTATTGACATGTGACTTCGTACATATATTGTTTACTGTAATGTGAAAATATTGTGTGAATTGCAATAAAGTCCTTCCAATATGGGATTTTCTATGAATATTTATGTCGAATGAATCATTGCCACCCTGTCTCAGCCTGTCTCAGACACGTGAACGCGCAAACTGCAGTTCTGAGTTGGGGAAGAGAAAGGGGAGGGGGCGCGCTCCCGGAGCTCCGAGCCCGGACTGCGTGATGACGTCACTCACACGTGCCCTTGCTGGGAGAAACCTGACACCTCCCCAGTGTTTTGTTTCACACGCGCAGGAGAACGACGAGATGCATTCAGGGCCCGGTCGGAATTCTAAAATGAGCAGACTCTCGCATGCAGTTATGACATGGTGCAAACGACTCCCTGGGATCTTTAAAGGGGGACCTATTATGAAAAACACGTTTTTTCTTGTTTTAACATATATAAAGTGGTCTCCCGTCAGCCTGCCAACACAGAGAAGATGATATCCCATGAAAATCTGAAAGGTCTGCTCGCCCCCACCCTTACAGAGTCCCCCAGTGACAGTGTCATGTGGTTTCCACGGGCCGTTGTGATTTGTGCATTTTCTTTACGTCACCAAAATGCACACCACGCCCTCGGTCTCCTCCGCTGCTGAAACCACGCCCACCACCAGCTCTGCCGGCCGCTCGAGCTCCGCCATTGTTCAGCAGCGCTGGCTGTTTGAACAACGAGGGAGAGTTAAGATGAGGTTTTGCATGGACATTTACCCTCATAAAAGGATCAGATCCCACAGCACGGATTCGACAACTGACACACTGAGTCCGCGGTAAGTTCCGGTTTTTTAAATGTAATTTATATTTGTCTATGAGTAGCCTATGATCTTTGCATGGGCTAAGTATTTAGCTTAGCTCCGGAGCCCCGGCGCCGCGTACGGAGCTGCCGGAGCTGCTCACGGACCAGCCCGTCGAGGGGATCCGAACCCGTAGGCTCCGGGGGAGAGCCGGGAGAGCCAGCTCTCCCCCGGAGCCTACGGCGTAGGGTACGCGTCGATTTAACGCAGAACCGTGGACACGCTTTGCTACGGAGCGACGCTTCGTCTCCTCCCCTCCTACACGTCATTCAAGCAGACAATCAGCGCAGAGCCTCATTATCATACCCCCACCGCCCTGAAAATGAGCCACAGATTAGATTAGATTGTTTTTAAGACATTCAAGGCCTGTTTAAAATATACATTAAATGCCATAATATGTCTCCTTTAAGCCTGAATTACAGTTCTGGGTCAATGATGTATAAGGCCTATTTCTTAAAATACTTAAAATAAAGATATATTTGGCCATTTTCCAAACATTTGGAATGTAGTGTGCATATATGTGAAAACTTAAAACAAAGGTATTTTAGTGTTTTTAAACCTACATTAATAGGGCAACGACCTTAAAAAAGTAATTGGGGGCGACCCTTATTTATCTCAAAATTAATAGATTTCCTTAACAAAATTTATATTTTAATAAATATCAGTAATTAAATTAACTGTTCAAGAAAGATAAACTCATGTGTCCTTTCATTTTCGAAAACCATTTTTAAATACATTTTATCTATAATGGAAGTGTCACCCTCATAAAGAGGGTTAAGATTTGAGACAAATTTAAAGACATTTTATTAAAGAATCAGCATAACTATGTCGTTGTATGTTCCTATGTTTTTCATAATAGGTCCCCTTTAAAGAGGGATAACCTTCATTTATAGTTAGAAGAACCATGAAAATTTTTAAGATGTTTTGCAAGA
Source organism: Cololabis saira (assembly GCF_033807715.1). Taxonomy (NCBI): domain Eukaryota; kingdom Metazoa; phylum Chordata; class Actinopteri; order Beloniformes; family Belonidae; genus Cololabis; species Cololabis saira. Next base: position 4,536,759 of record NC_084597.1, on the reverse strand, counting down.
CGTGGACCCACATTTATAAAGAAATCATTGAATTTATTAGCAATTTGTGTATGCTCTGTTATCTTATGCGCCATCCTGAAATGTAGACTGGGCTGGAATAGATGATTTTTTTATCTTGTTCAGTAATTCTTTCAATATTTTCCATAGATCATTTATTTATTTCTAATAAGATGGTTGTATTTATTCCTATAATTTTTGTATGTAGCACAATTTAAAGGACTAGGACTTTGAAAATGCCTTTTATAAAGCTTGTTTTTGTTTAAAGCAGATTTCCTAAGTTCTATAGTAAACCATGGTTTGTTAAAAGGAACCCTGGTTATTAAGACTTGTAGTCCCTAAAGCCGGAAATATACTCTACGCACGTATCCTGCGTACCCTGCAAACGTGTCTGTTCATGCTCCACTGCGTACGTCGCGTACCACCCGAGTAGAGCCTGTCATACCGATGGTGACCGATAGGGGGCAGTAAGCAGAGCAACAGTTGGAAAAGCTACTTATATTAAGTAGCAGAAGTAGTAGCAGCAGCAGCGGTAGCAGATTAGAAAAACGAACACTTTTACAGGACAATATTGGATGATGTAGGAGATTATAACATCGTGTGAATGTGTATGAGTGTGTATGAATGTTGGTGGTGGTCGGAGGGGCCGTTTGGCGCGATATGGCAGCCACGCTCCCGTCAGTCTGCAGGGCAGCTGCGGCTACAGACGGAGCTACCACCGGGGAGAATGTGTGTGAATGAATAATGATCTCTGTAAAGCTCTGGGTGCCTAGAAGGAAGCTAAAGAAAACCATAACATTATTATTATTATTATTACTCTTTTTTTAATGTGTATTACTTATTTATATTACTGTTTTACCCCCTTCCCTGTGTGTGTGTGTGTGTGTACTTCTGCTACGTGAGTTTCCCCGTTGAGGGAGTAATAAAGGACTATTTTATCTTATCTTATTATTATTGCTTATTATCAAAAGTGGATAGTCTTTCCAGACTAATTTATCCAGCATTCTCCTCACCCATCTCAACAAGAATGACGAAACAATAAATCCAGTTAATTTTAGGTTCATATGGAGAAGTAGATGTCAATATATAAGAAAGATTAACATGGTCAAAAAATGTATTGTTCCTAATATGATTCCAAGTCATTCAATAGTATTTTTATTGAAAAACAGAGTATTTAAAATAAAATAAGTCCCGTCAATTGACTCCTGGCTCCCGGCTCCGCTTCCTCCCGGCTCCGGGAGGCACCGAGGCTCGGCGCGTACCTCCGCCGGGGCTCGGTCGCCGGGGCTCGGTCGCCGGGGCTCGGTCGCCGGGGCTCGGTCGCCGGGGCTCGGCCGCCGGGGCTCGGCGGCCGGGGCTCGGCGGCCGGGGCTCGCCATCCGCGGTACTCCCGGGGACTCTAGTCCCGCAGCACCAGTGAGTATTTTGACCGGAGAGATTATAAAATACCGGACTTCGGCATATTTTACCGGACAACGGAAACCCTGGGGGGAAGTTAAATATTGCATAAATATATGCACGGGGAACTTTCTCCAGGGGAGAGCAGCATAATCGTGCCAGCCGGGATCAGACCGGGAACAGCGATACTAGCGGCCAGAGCGAGAACTGCAGGTCGCGTACGCGTTCAGTGTCTTTTTGAGAACGTGCACGTCGACGCGTCAAATGTACGCAGGATACGCAGGATACGCGAGACGTGACGTCACGCGTATCCTGCGTCTCGCGTACGCCTTCTGAACTGCAAGTATAAACGCGGCTTAAGGCCGCGTTCAGACTGCAGGCAAATATCCGATTTTTAGCCCATCCAGATTGAAACTGGATGACTCTTTTGAAGTCTGAACAGTCCCAAACCGCCTGATATCCGATTTTTGCAAACCAGATGGAAACCACCTCCAGGAGGTAGTTTCCGTTTCCTGATCCATATCGCATTTGGGCAGATGCGTCTCAAGCCCCTTTCACACAGAGATTCCGCAATATTGGTGTAAAGAAGTCCTGCCAATACGCCGCCTTTGTTGGTTCACACAGAACCATACAACGCCGGCATAACGCCGCTCCCGTCTGTAAATTCACACAGCATGCCGGCGTTCCGCAATCAGAGGCGTGACGACAGCGTCAGTCCGACCGTCATGTCAGCGGCATGCCGGCTGTGTCATTCACACAGACCCCGTTTCGTCTCTGTGACGGCTCTGTGACTACCTCCGCTGCCGGCTTATTGGTGGGGCCACTTGGCCCCCCCATTCCGCCTCCGTGACTTTCACACAGAACAGCGAGGCGGCTTAAAGGCGCAACGTTCCCGCCTCGAACTGGCTGTGTGAAAGGGGCTTCAGTCTGAACAGCTCCAAACACTCAGATCGGATATGACTGTCCCAGACGCTCCAAACCACCCGCCCATTTCCAGTTGTGGAGCTACTCATCCTTTCACAGAGAGCATGTACAATCTCTGATGTCACGTCAAAAACTATTATTTGTAGTTTAAGTGTTGCAAATTCACATTACAAATCATGTTTTAATAGCAGAAAGAAGACTGCATTTCCACGTACGGTGCGGGTCGCCGCGTACCCTACGCCGTAGGTCTGCGTTGGTGAAACGCGGAACCATAAATCAGCCTTCAGTCGCGCTGTGAGCCTGAACCTGCAGCCCGTCAGCTCATTTGTTGTTCATTGCTGGTTCGTTTTGTTAACTCTGAGCTTTGTTGGTTTGTTAGTTTGCTGGTGGTTTTGTTCTGAACACTTTTCTCTGTTTCTCATTTTGCTGGGACGTCGGGTCCCTCCACCGAGACACAACTTTTGCGGTATGCGTTCATTGTTGTGTCTAAAAATGATGCGCAGTGCCGACCCAATCAGGAACGGTAGGGTACAGATATATATATATATATATATATATATATATATATATATATATATATATATATATATATATATATATAAATTTAATTATAAAAAAATAAAGGATCCCCATTACCTTTGATCGGGTGGGCAGGACGCACGTTTTGCCCCAAAACCAGCCTCGAGTTCCAGTAACAGAGGTCCGACGGGAGGATTAGAGTGAGATGGGGCAGTCTCAAACGATTTAAAATATTGCACAGTGTATGCCCAGCTTTACAGGTATGGAACAGCATGTGAGCTGGCTCCATACTGTTATTGTTTTTGATGTCGCAATTACATGACTTCACACAATACACGCGCTGGGTGACGCCTCCGCTCCGACGTCGTTGCTACGGCAACCTTTCAGATCAGTCAATGATGTGGCCCAGTCTGAACAGAGCCAGATCCGATATGGACACTTGCTAAAAACAGTGTGGACAGTCAGCCCTGAAAATCGGATATGAGAAGGAATCAGATATGAATCAGATTTGCCTGCAGTCTGAACGCGGCCTAATTAGCCACAATTGTTCTCTTATACTAAAATATGTTGTTAGAAACACATAAAATAATCTAATTGCTTTAAAAATCTACAATGTTTATCACATATTTTGACCTGCGGGAGGCGCCATGTTTTATCTGCGCAATGCATTCTGGGGGCGATGACGTAGAGCGGTGGCTCTGGGAAGATAAGCCGCGTTAGTTTAACTGGGACAGGTATCTAAAACATAGATGAGCAGCATCTCCCGGCCGTGGAGGCTGACGAGGGAGCCCATAAGACGTCTCGGTTCAGGCAAACTGGATCAAAGTTCTGTGATGCACGGGAGATCTGCAAAAATGATCAAAGTCATGCGCATCTTACCAGTGCATTAGGCTACGTAGCCTACGCCGTAGACGGCGTAGCCGGGGCTTTAGAGCCTGCAGCGCTCCGCCACCCGCCCTCCGCTCTCCGCTCTGGCCGGGATGGAGACGCCGGTGGGCATGATGCACGTTTGGGTGGGCATAGCCCACCCCTGCCCCCCCCTAAAACTGGCTTCGGTGCTGGGTGATGACAGACCAGAGGCTGAGGGGACTGGCCTGGGACTTTGATGAAACGGGAGGTGCAGACTTCGCGTCAAATAGGCAAGAACATCTTTATTTAATTTAATGATGCCAGATCTGGCTGGGGTTTTTATTGTAGCATCGGCTATCTGCTAGTTGAAACGTGTGGTCTGTTAGTCTATCTGAGTTTTATGGTGTTTTTATAGTTCATGCTTTATGGTGCTGTACTTTTTTTTTTTTTTTTTTTTTAACTTTTTTGTAGGTGCTTCGTCACCTTAATGTTCAGCTGTGTTTTGATCTGTGTTTCTGGTGCGCCGTCACCTGTTTAGCTGTGTTTTCATCTGTTTCTGGGTGTCAAAACAGTGGACGGGGGCTAGCAGGAGCCACCGTCTGACGTCACTACCCAGAATGTAAACAACAATGGCGACCTACATGTTAAATTATATTTTCAAATTTTATAAAAACGAAGACATCTAAAAGGTTTTTTATATCACATTGTTATAATTGATACCAACATTTTTTCTTTTAAGACCTACATGTCTTAATAGCCAGGGTTCCTTTTAAGGTTTTCAGAGCTTCCTTTATCTTTAGAAATAAGATAAAAGTTGTGTTTAGAATTGTACTGTGTGGCACGAAGCTTTCATCCAACCAGTGTGCTGTTAAACTTAAAAGTAAAAACGTTTTACTACCTCCTCTCGAAACACTGAGCCAGGTCTGGTGAAAAATTTGATATTTAATGGTTTGCATTAATGGGCGGGACCTAATGGCTCAACAGCGTCCCCTAGAAAACTTTGTGCCTCAAGCCCCACAATACGGTTTGACGTACATGCACCAAAATCGGTACACACCTGTATCATGTCACAACTTAAAGAAAAGTCTCTTGGCGCCATGGCCGAAACCCAACAGGAAGTCGGCCATTTTGAACATTTTGAATTAATCGTGTAATTTTGGCGCAATTTATGCCATTTCTTCGGTCATTAATGCGGCCCGAACTGTAACGTGCACCCAGGTGTGTTATACATCAAAACGTGCGTCTCCATCCTCCGACACCACGCATTACTTTTCTCTTTCAAAAGTGTTACCGTGGCGACGCTAGACGGCAAAAAGCGCGCCCACCCTTCATCTGATTGGTTCAGACAGAAAAAACTTTGTGCCTCAAGCCCCACAATACGGTTTGACGTACATGAACAAAAATCGGTACACACCTGTATCATGTCGCAACTTAAAGAAAAGCCAGGCCTGGCGATACATTTGATATTTCATGGTTTGCATTAATGGGCGTTGCCTAACGGCTCAACAGCGCCCACTAGAATACTTTTCTCTGCCATAACTTTTGAAAGGTTTGACATAAAGAGTCGTGGGTGGTGTCATGGGACTAGGTATTGAGTCCTTGACCATAATTGGCGAAAATGAGCCCCGCCCTTTCTTCTGATTGGTTGTCCCGATTTTCTGCTATAACTTTTGAATGGTTTGACATAGAGAGTCGTGGGTGGTGTCATCAGATTCTGTATGGAGTCCTTGACCTTCATTGGCCTCATTTAGCCCCGCCCCTTCTTCTGGTTGGTTGTCCCTTTTTTCTGCTATAACTTTTGAATGGTTTGACATAGGAAGTCGTGGGTGGTGTCGTTTCTGATATGCTTATGGGGGGCGGTGGCCGTGAGTGCGAGGGCCCGTTCATCGCTGCTTGCAGCTTTAATTTCTAGTTAAAATGTCTAATTTTTAGTCAAAAAAATCTCATTACATTTAAGACAAGACTCAAAAACTCAAAAAACAACAATTTTCACCTGTTTCAAGTAGATTTTCACTTAAAATAAGTAGAACATTTTTTTTGCTTGTAATGAGAAGATAAATCTTTTTTTTTCTACTTATTTCAATTGAAAATGTACTTGAAACACGTGAAAATGGTCAAATAAGTTATTTTTTTGGTTTGCGGTTGGCGGGCCCAGAACTGGAAAAAAGAAAATGTTATTCTCATTAAATTATGGAATCATTTTTCAAAATGTTTCAAAATATGCCTATTTGTGGAAAAAATATGTAGTATTGGAGTTACATAAAAGCTTGTTATTTGTTTTCTTCCTAATTGTCCTTGTGGTCAAGAACCCCCAACACTAAAATGGTTTGGCCGCTGATCAAAATTTGACGTTATCATTTAATTCAACCATTAGAATGGTCAAAATGTCCGGTCAGCACAAGTCCGGTGCTCAGAAAAGAAGAGAAAAGAGAAGAAGAGAAGAAGAAAATAGAGGCCTCAGAGATTCTCTACACAAATATTTTAAAAAGGTGGTGACAGTGAAGCTGGAATTAATAAAGTCAGCGTAGAGCAAGGTAAGAAACAGTTACAACGTTTACCAACCTTGTAACTTAACCTAACTGGCTAGCTCTAATGTTAACGTCCATTAGCTTGTATAAAAACCTGAAGAGCAGAAGGAGAGGAGAGGAAGAGGAGAAGGAGAGATCCGGGCGCAGGGGGGCCCATCTTAGATTATTTTGTCCGGGGCCCCGGCAGGACTGTCAGCTGGCCCGGGTCTTAGTATTTTAATTGTGTAAAGTAGGCCATGTTATTCCTTAATTATCTGTTATATAAGTTTCACAGCACTGTCATCTATCAGCAATCTTTATAGCTGATGGATGACGTGCCGGGGCAGGACTGATCCAGATCTGTGATGTCACAGCAAGGATCACAGGTGGAAACACACCTTTGGCCACCAGGTCGTACCTGTTACAGCTGCTCACTGGATTCAATAACACACCTGAGCCTTTAGTTATTGCCCTGCCAGTTTCTTATTTCAAACATATGTACTGTGTTTTTGCTTTTCACAGAAACTACAATCTTTAGATCCAAAAACAGAGTTAAAAAAAAATCTTAATTTGTGCCAGAGATGCAGCTGCTGCTGCTGGATATTTGTCATCTTGACCTTGCAAGTATTAAAGCATCTCGATTAAAGCATCTAAAACATTTAAAAAAAATGCATTTATCCTTTCATTTGTGTGTGTTACAGGGAGTTCGTGTCCTTGTTTGTGTTTTTAATGGACAAGCAGAACTTTATTATGAAGCTTTTGCAAAATTACAAGAATGAAAGGAATGACAGCGCAGCTTTAAACCTTCATTACGCTTCAAAGAAACGCCTGGTTCATTTAGTTGGGAATGAACAGCGGAGAGGTTGGTGGTATCTCAGAGGTCACATGGGTGAAGCATCCATCTAATAAACTGGAACAGCACTCTATTAGTACATGAGTGCACTTAAGCAGGTACTACCTGGAACATAAGAAAAAACTAAGACTTTTGCATTATTTGGGTTATTTTATGAGGAAAATGTTTTTTTTAATGGTTTTATACAATATGGTATTAAATAAATAATCTCAGAATTTCTAATATGTGATTTTATTGTGCTTCATGCGTAAACATTTGGTGCTAATTGCCCTCCTTTACTCTTTATGGTTTCAGCCATCGACTGCATGAGCAGCTAATTTCACAACCTTGTAAAAAAAATGTATAAAATTGCAACATATTACCATAAAAAGATGTTAATATAAAAAACATGCTACACTTCCCCCCCCTTGCAAGACTGGCTAGTCTTTAATTAAACTATAAGGGAGAATTTTCCAACTCCTCGTCTCTGCTCCGATCAATAGATTTTTCTCTGGTTTCATTGGAAACAGTAGAGATACCCACATCCATCTCAACTGTCAGGAGCTGCAGAATCCTCTTATAGCTTCTTCTCAGTTAACTGCGATGCAAATGAGGCCCTCCAAAGATAAATTAGCCGTCCTGGAAGAGAGGCGGCCGTTGGCTGGCCTGAATACCATTTTTTGGGGCTCCAGAGCTTGTGGTAGAAAATTACAACGGATATTCTGAGCTTGGTTAAGAAACTGGGAGGGAATCATAAGTATATATATGCAGAGCCGTCTGGGAGATTTGCGAGACCCTGTGCGAAATGGCTGGGGGGGCCCTTGCGAAATTTTGGGGTTTTTCGGGTCAGATCGGGTGTCTATATGCGCAATTTTAACTCTCCAATTAGCAAAATACTGGATACTTTCCCCTGCTTCCAGTGGCGGAGCGTGGGTCTCAGTACAGAGGGGGCAGAGTATTCTCCATGGGCCCTTATGATAGTCATTTTAAATAGATAAAGGTCTCGGTCACATTTGAGTAATGATGAGCGGGGTGGCACCATTCCCAGGTGTCTATGTCATATGTTGTCAGTTTGAATGGGGGGATGTTGGACCGTTTCCCCCTCCGTCTGGGGGCTCCGGCGGGGCCGGGGGCACCTGTGGAGGTACGGTGGGGCCCTGGCCAGGCTCGGAGGGCCGGCCCCCGTCTACTGGATGGCCGGTGGGTGAACGTGGGCGTCTTCCCAGGGCCGGCTCTCCCCCACTGCCTCCGCGGCGGGGCGCCCGTCTGGTCTTGGAGGGCCACTTTCGTGGGGGCGGGTGCACCTGCCCGCGTCAGCGGCCGGGGCAGCAGCTCTGTCTCTCCGGGCAGACTGGCCCCCTCGCCGGGTGGGGGTCGTTGGCCTGGAGGGTGAGGGCCTCCTGGCCGGGGATTGCCTGGGTCGCGGTCCGCCACCGCGGGATCTCTGGCTGCTTCTTCCCGCGCCGTGGGGGGGGGGCTCGCAAGCGGTGGGTTGCCTCCCTCCTACTTCTCCCCTCTGTGGGGTTGCTGGTGGCCTGGGTTCCGGGTTCTTCCTTGTCGGCCTCTGATCTCGCGGGTGGCGGGGTTGCTTCCCCCCCTCCCCCACTATAGATACACTTCAGGTGGAGCTTTGTTTGGTTTATTACACACACATAGACACACACACACACACACACACACACACACACACACACACACACACACACACACACACACATATAGCCACTCAGTCACATACACATACACAGCCACACAAACATATAGATACACACACACACATAGCCACAAAGACATGTACACACACACGCACGCACGCACACACACACACACACACACACACACACACACACACACACACACACACACACACACACACACACACACACATACACGCATACACACACATAGACATACACACTGGCTTGTTCACCTGCATGCTTGCTCTGTAGTTTTTGGGGTTAGGTAGCGGTAGCGGCAGCTTAGCTCAGACTGCAATCAGATCTCAAGATTTGGGTCGATTGCTGTTCGTGTTTTGGTTTGTGGTTTTTTGTTGCAGATTTCCAGTGCTTGACATGTGCCTCTGTGTGTTCCTGCTTCCTGGATTGGCAGTGGATGTCGTCCCTCCCCCCAAAAAAAAAACAAAAAAAACAGAAACCCCATTTGTGGAGATATTTTTTATCTAAAACTGGTTCTCCACCGAGCAAACATTCAGAAATCTGAATATTAAAGTCCAGGTTGCTGTTTTTTCCTCATTAATTCAAGGGAAAACAACAAAGGCACACCTTGTTTACTAAAACATGGGCTGGGAGATCTTGGCAATCAGATTTTGGACAAATTCAAACTTAAATGGATGTCCCTCACATAAAAAACCTTGAAAATAGAAAAAAAAGCATATTGAATAATGCAAATTGTTTCCACAAAATATGAATGCCATTAAAACAATGGGGTGAAATCGTTGACTTATTGGAAACACAAAAGTTTATGTACTGATCTGAAATGTGAACATTCTCACAGACCTTTATTTACCATATAAATAGTGTTAGCCACCATTCAGGCTTGTTTTTCCCTCTGAAGGTGAATGATGGTGTCACCTGTTTCTTCATTACTGTTACTGCATACTCTTAAATTAAATACTTACCTGCTGTACTCTACCAGAGGCGGATCTAGGGGGTGGCTACTTGGGCTCAAGCCCCGAATGTTTTTCCAGAAGCCCCGGATCTGAAAAAACAAAAAAAAAGCGAGAAAGCAGTTTATGTAGCCTGCCTCCACCGAAGAAGAAGTGTTTTCCCATTCATTCTCTCTGTACCGCTCTCAATCATGGATCTATAATATTAACTGGATAGAGACACGTTATCTCTCGAGTATCTTTGCTGATGGATATCAGGTTTTTTACGAAAGCAGGTGCCACAACAAATCGCTTCTGATGATATTTCAGGTTTGTGAATCCTTTTGAATTAATCATGTAATTTTGGCGCAATTCATGTCATTAGTTCGGCCGCTTCTTCGCCCAAACCGTAACGTGCACCCAGGTCAGACAGCAATGCTACAAACATAATGATCTTATAGAATATTGATGCATTACTGTAGATTAAACTACTCAACAGTGTACAATGTAGTTAAAATTAGCACAACCTTAAACATCTACAGCAGTAAAATGCAACATACATATTGCAGTACTCATAATATCATCATATACTGTATAACAGTGTTTCCTCACCTAGGGGTAAATCCACAAAGAACAGATTGCGCCCGCAAATAGCGCTGTGAATTGCGCTGCTTTAGCGCCCGCAATTTGCCCCGCTTTAAGGTCCTATTCACAAAAGACTTTGCTCTAATGATATACCGGAGCAAACACGCCCATAAAGTTTTGCGGCTGAGTGCAATTTGCACTTGTCTGAGTGAGCGGAGCTGTTTCCAGTGTTCTCCATATTTCAGCACACAGATTGGTCCATAATGAAAACTGCAGAAATAAAAAATAAAGTCGAGCCACAGTGCCACTGAATTTCACTGAGATCTGAGATCGAGATGTTGTGGATGAGGTGGAGGACAGGAAAACGACATTATTTGGTGGTCACAGTAAAAGTAGAAAAATAAATAATATAAAATAAAGCGAGTGAGTAGCAGAACGCCGTTGCTGCGCGGAAAGCCGTGAGTGCCCCGGCGCAACAGGGGGGGGCATGTCCCCCCGTCTTTTCAAAATCATGTTTTTGTCCCCCCCACTTTTTACAGTTTAAAAACTAACGGTAGGATCAGCCATTAACTGCAAATCACACCCTGTGAGAAGGGCCCGGCAGACCCGCTCCACCCCCCGCTCCCCCTCCTTCTCTCCCGTCTCCCCTCAGAGCTGCTCAGGGCGGGTTTATGGTTCTGCGTCCCCAACGCAGAGCCTACGGCGTAGGTGCGCGTCGCCGTGTACCCTACGCCGTAGGCTCTGCGTTGGTGACGCGGAACCATAATTTAGGCTTACACCCGCACGTAAGGGTTTCACGCGCGCGTAAAACTCATTATATATATAAAAAAATCTGTGTCCCTTTAGGGAAGAAATGAGGGGCTCCGTGGAGCCCCTAAACGCTCTAGGAAGCCCCTCATTTGTTCTGTCCTAAAGCAGTGGAGGAGGTTCCCGGCGTGTCACCGCAGGTGCAGCAGCAGCAGCAGAGTCCTGACTGACGCTTCAAACACAGAGGGACACGATCAGCGCTATTTTTATTATAAGTCTGATATATATTGTGATATGTGATAAATCCTGACAAAAGGATTGCGTGGCTTTTGCGGCCGCTAAACCGGTGCAAATGAGACAAAAAGAGAGCGTCTAATTAAAGCACCCGCAAAGGGCGAATTGCTCCACAAACTGCGCTGCCAAGCAAATAGTGGCAGTCTGCGCCGGTGCCATTTGCATGCATGCAAATTAGGTAATATTCATACATTCGGCGCAAAATCGCCCCCTTTCTATGCAAATAAGCCTCATTGCAAAAAGCGCCTAATTCAGAAAGGCCAGAGCTATTTGCCACACGCAAAAATAGTGGAGCAAATACCGTGTTTCAGAACCGTGTATTAAACTGCGCGCAAACTCCTCACTCCCCGTCTGTCTCTGTTTCTCTCTCTCTCTCCAATGTCATTCAAGCCTGTGTGATACTGAATGATATTAAGGGTGAAATCTACATTCAGACATGACTGTAGACAGTCAGATCAAGTGGGGTTGTGGACTTATCGGATTTAAAAATAAAAGTAACAGGACGGAGTTCAGGATTCATCCATACATAAGGGGCTGCTTTATTACAAACAATTCCACCGTATAAACATATAAATCTAGAATGTGTGTGTTTAACAGCTGACCTGTAGGTGTGTGTAGCAAAACAAAAAGAACATGAATGAATTACCATTAGATCCTGATCTGATCCCGATCCGGTGTTAATGAAGTTACTGGTGCTGTGCCTTGTGCGTAAATGCGCACAGCCTCTTAACATTTCACATTTCATTAGCTTATGTCATACAACTGAGGTCTTTATGTGTGTGGAGATGATGGCTATGTTCTACCACACGATGGTGGCCAGTGCACTCTTTTTTTTAAACCTTATATGTTTATTTTAATATTATGAATGTGCTTTTATTGTCTGAAAGTGTGGTTGATTTTTATGTTTATGTTTTGATGAGCTGCTGGACGATTGAATTTCCCTTTGGGGATGAATAAAGTTCTATCTATCTATCTAGCTACATGCGAAATACTAGAGAAGTACAAATACGTGAAAGTTGAGGCTGTTGTGCTCTCTGAAGTTTTCATTATGGACCAATCTGTGTGCTGAATTACGGAGAACACTGGAAACAGCTCCGCTCACCTACTCAGAAAAGGGCAAATTGCACTCAGGTGCAGAGATTTATGGGCGTGTTTGCGCCGGTATATCATTAGAGCAAAATCTTTTGTGAATAGGACCTTAAAGCGGGGCAAATTGCGGGCGCAAATGCAGCGCAATTCACAGCACTATTTGCGGGCGCAATCTGATCTTTGTGGATTTACGTGCGAAGAGCCCCGCTCCCCCTCCTCCCTCCTCCCTCAGTGCTGTTCAAGGCTGATTTATGGTTCCGCGTTAAATCGACGCAGAGCAACGCGCACCGTACAGTGCGCGTCGCCGCATCTTTCAGGCCCCTTTTGTGCGCAAGCAAGCTTTATAGATGAGGTCCCAGATCAGGATCTGACGGTAATTCATGTTCTGTGTTTTGCTACACACACCTACAGGTCAGCTGTTAAACACACACATTCTAGATTTATATGTTTATACGGTGGAATTGTTTGTAATAAAGCAGCCCCAATTATGTATGGATGAATCCTGAACTCCGTCCTGTTACTTTTATTTTTAAATCCGATAAGTCCACAACCCCACTTGATCTGATTGTCTACAGTCATGTCTGAAAGTAGATTTCACCCTTAATATCATTCAGTATCACACAGGCTTGAATCACATTGAAGAGAGAGAGAAAAAGAGCTGCAGGGGGAGTGAAGAGTGATTTTGCGCGCAGTTAATACACGCTTGAAAGACGGTATTTGCTCCACTATTTTTGCGTGTGGTAAATAGCGCTGGCCTTTCTGAATTAGGCGTTTTTTGCAATGAGGCTTATTTGCATAGAAAGGGGGCAATTTTGAGCCGAATTTATGAATATTACCTAATTTGCATGCATGCAAATGGCACCGGCGCAGACTGCCACTATTTGCTTGGCAGCGCAGTTTGTGGAGCAATTCGCCCTTTGCGGGTGCTTTGTGAATTAGACGCTCTCTTTTTGTCTCATTTGCACCGGTTTAGCGGCCGCAAAAGCCGCGCAATCCTTTTGTGGATTTGGCCCCTAGTGTTTTCCTCACCTGGATCGTTAGTGCTAAGCCATGTCACCAGTCCACTTACTGTGTGTGTGTGTGTGTGTGTGTGTGTGTGTGTGTGTGTGTGGGGGGGGGGGGGGGGGGTGGGGTCGTATGGGATGTTTTAAATTGTACTTTTGATTGTTATTTTATTTTTGTATGTAAAGCACCATGAGTTGCACTTACACTGCATGAGTTGGTGCTATACAAATAAAATAAAGTTTAACAGTAAAACACTGACAGGGAGCATTTTACTACACAATGAGTACTTTTACTTTTGATACTTAAGTGCATTTTGTTGATAATACTTACATACTATTACATCAGTAAGGTTTTGAATGCAGGACTTTTCTTCTAGTGGAGTTTTCCGACGAAATGAGGGCCTTTTTTCCCCTAAACGTGCCCCAAAAGTCACCAAATTTTGCACCAAGCCAGGCCTGGTGAAAAATTTGATATTTAATGGTTTGCATTAATGGGCGTGGCCTAACGGCTCAACAGCGACTTTGTGCCTCAAGCCCCACAATACGGTTTGACGTACATGCACGAAAATCGCTACACACCTGTATCATGTCGCAACTTAAAGAAAAGTCTCTGGGCGCCATGGCCGAAACCGAACAGGAAGTCGGCCATTTTGAATTAATCGTGTAATTTTGGCGCAATTTATGCCATTACTTCAGCCGCTTCTTCGCCCAAACCGTAACGTGCACCCAGGTGTGTTGTACATCAAAATGTGCATCTCAATCCTGCGACGATGCGCATTACTTTTCTCAGTCAAAAGCATTACTGTGACGACGATAGATGCCAAAAAAGCGCGCCCCCCCCCTTCATCTGATTGGTCCATATTTGATAGTTCCTACTTTCTGCCATAACTTTTGAGGCTTCTACTGCAGCCTGAACGTGCACAAGGGTGCGAGGGCCCGTTCATCCCTGCCTGCAGCTTTAATTTGTTTTAATTCTTTTTCCATCGCCCATCCTCTTCCTTTCATCTTTGTCCTCTTCTTTGTCCTCCCACTAAACTTACCTCTGGGAGTCTGAGAGTGGAAGTCAGGATAGATCCATCTGGGTGTCTTCTTTACACACTCGCCATCATTACGGTGCTCAATTCCCACCTGACAATCGCCATCCGTGCATTTAATCTTCAATAAAGTTATTTTCGTTTTAATATTATTATGGTAGTCTTTGTTTGCGTTAAACGTCCAATCATCACTGTTTATCACTTATGATATAATCCTTTTCATGTGATCTGATGATTTTTTGGCAGCACTGTTCATAACAGCGATGAATCATCACTGCAGGATACCTGGCTTGTTCATCTATTATGTTTAAGTTTTTTGTGCAGACGGAAACAAAAGGCCATCGAGGTTCAGCTGAGCAGGCAGGTATGAGCCTCCTATTGGAAAAGTATAGCAGCTTTTAATGTGTTTCAGCTCGATACAAGTTATATAAATCCAACTGATGCAGCAAGGTTTTTTTTACTCTTTTAAACAGTGGTGATTTTTGAATCTAAATAAATATATTTACTAAGGCATATAAAAGCATGAGGGCTATAGTCCGTATACGGTGCAGCTCAACCAACTGAGCTCAGAAAACTCAGGTGTTTTTAAATTTGACTTTACTCTCCAAAAAGGCATTTCACAAATTAAGCACTAAAATCTTTGATTTCTTTTGTGATTCTTCTTTCATTTAATAAATCTCAAAACAAAGTTTTTTTTTTTTTTTCATGTTTTAGCTTCATCAAAATGCATTGGTCGCAAAATCTAGACACTTTTTACCTCCAAGTAGCAGTTGATGAAAATAATTACGTCCGGAGGTCTTAACTGCCTTCAGTAATTCATTAACATACTCTTTTATATCAAAAGAGTTCTTTGTTTGTGTTATGCAATCTTCGTATTCACTGTTGAGCCATTGTTAGAAGTTTGAATGGTCACTTTCATTTAAATGGGTTTGTTCTGTGCTGCTTGTCAAAATTAAAAGGAAAAAAAGGTTTAAAAGTTCAAGTCCCATGTATTGTAGAAATTTACTACCTCTATAACCTTTCCCTTTGTGCACCTTACGGCAGATAAACGTATTTTTTTTATTATTTCCTATTTCTGTGTTATTAAATCAGAACTGGGACCATCAACAGTCTGTGGCACTAATTCTCTTGTGGTGTGCCATTAAACTATTGCAGAAAAATTGGAAACAGCAAGATGATGCAGTTAAAAGAACTTGTTTCTGCAGAAAACACACAATCCAGAGGATGTGACACTTTCAGAAGCATCAGTCTCTTTGTTTATTTACAACTATGGTATTTTAAAGATGCATGAACAGTTTTTAAATCATTTTTCTCTTCTCTTATCAGCAAGTTTTATGGCGTAGCCCCGGGGTAGGGAACCCTGGTCCTAGAGAGCCGCAGTCCTGCATGTTTTAGATGTTTCTCTGCTTCATCACACCCTGATACGAAGGACTGTGTCACTAACACACTAGTGCAGACCTGAATGAGAAGCTGGAGACGATCATTAATTAGAATCAGGTGTGTTGATGCAAGGAGATATCCAAAACATGCAGGACTACGGCTCTCTAGGACCAGAGTTCCCTAACCCTGGACTAGCCTCTAATCAGAAGGTTATTGATCGATCCCCAGCCGCTCATTCTGCCAGTACAGGTAGGCAAGGCAAGTTTATTTGTATAGCACAGAGGTGTCTTCAGTATTCACATCCATTACTCAGGTAGAAGTATAGATACTAGAGTTTAAAAATACTCCTGTAGAAGTTGAAGTATCAACTCAAGTTTTTTACTCAAGTAAAAGTATAAAAGTACTGGTTTCAAAACTACTTAAAGTATAAAAGTAAAAGTAATGTAAGGGGGAAAAAGCCATTAAGGACAAAAGCCATTGAAAATGAATGTATCTTAGTATAATGTAAATATATTAAAGAAGCATATATGTGTACTATTGAGCATTAACATGTGTTTCAGAGAGCAGCAGATATGATGACTAGTTGCCTAAAAGTATTGTAATGGTGCAAAAAGTCAAACTTCATGTTCATGTTATCATTTATCCTAACCTTTATTGGAATGTACATCCAAGTTTAGTTGCAGGAATCTGAGGGAACGGATGTAAGAACAAAACTGGACAAGAACATCTGAAACAACCACAACCAAATTCACTCTATCCGGATGGAGCAATTTAACTGGATAGTTTTTATTTAAAGGCCGAAATGAAATAGAGTAACAAGGCTGTTTTTAAAATGTAAGGAGTAAAAAGTACAGATAAAGTACAGAAATTTCTACTTAAGTAAGGTAATTAATAAAAGTAAAATAAAAAAGTAAGGTAAGTATTTGTACTTCGTTACTTGACACCTCTGTCCAACGGCCACTCCACATTAATGTCTACATTTAAGTCGGGTTGCCGCTTATATTTACATGTTTCTGTTTGTGAATGAGTAACTGTGTGTGTGTGTGTGTGTGTGTGTGTGTGTGTGTGTGTGTGTGTGTGTGTGTGTGTGTGTGTGTGTGTGTGTGTGTGTGTGTGTGTGTGCGTGTGCGCGTGTGTGTGTGCGTGTGTGTGTGTGTGAGTAACTGAAAGGTGTAGGTTTGTGTGTGCATTTACCATTTTTGTTAGAAAATTGTTACAAAGTTGTTTTTTTTTTGTTTTTTTACATTTTGTACAGTGTGAATAAACTTAAATTTATATATAAATCTCTTCTCCTGTGCTTAATATGTACATTTCAACATTTAGAGACTCTGATTGCAATTGATTGTTCGAGAAACTAATTAATTGTCATAGTTTGTGGACCCCCTGAAATAGCCCCCTCTGCCCCCCCCCCCCCAAGATTAAAAGTCTAGCTCCGCCACTGCATACAGTACAGTGACAGTGACACAAGACAAACAGGAGAATAACAAAACAAAACATTGACGGACAAACAAAACAAATGCTCCAGATTGAATAATAGCTGGGAGAGAATTCATGAAAATCGTGTACTTGGTGACAAGTTTTTGATATTTGGCATGGTGTTAGTTTTGGACATAAGGTTTTCAAAAACACCTGCAAACAAATTGGGATGGCCCCCCTAGTGGCCGGTTTGCAGAAAATTCAAAATGTGTGTTATTTTAATAAAATTCTATTATTTCACTGTGACTTAGTTCTGAGGTTATGTTCATCTTGAAGGGGACCTATTATCAATAACAGGTTTTTTCTTGCTTTAACATATATAAAGTGGTCTCCCCTCAGCCTGACAACTCAGAGAAGGAGGAAAGCAACCAAATTCTGCAGTGTCTGTGCAGCCGCCCGGATGAGATATTACTTTTGTAATACTGTATTACAAAAGTAATCTGTAACAATTCATACGGTGAATTAAACCAATTTGATAATTCTATGCCACGATGCCTGTTTCAGGGTTGTGTCAGGAAGGGCTTCCAACATTAACAAGGAAAAAGCCAAATCAATATGCAGAACGAAGGTAAAAACTATAAAACAAGAAGAAGTGGCAGAGGAAAACAATGTGTGTGTCAGAAAACAGAATTTATTAGGCATTACCCTTTAAAACTCAATACACCAAATGGAAAGAAAAAAAAGTGTTAAAAGCCAGCAGAGATGCCTGTCTGACTCCTTGAAGGAAATTTAAAACATGAGAATTAGATCAGTAATCAAACTAAGGGCCAAATCCACAAAAGGATTGCGCGGCTTTTGCGGCCACTAAACCGGTGCAAATGAGACAAAAAGAGAGCGTCTAATTCACAAAGCACCCGCAAAGGGCGAATTGCACCACAAACTGCGCTGCCAAGCAAATAGTGTCATGGTGCGCCTGTGCCATTTGCATGCATGTAAATTAGGTAATATTCATACATTCGGCG
>NC_084597.1:4456057-4513557 GCF_033807715.1 Cololabis saira | reverse complement strand
GCGTTCTGCTATCAGGCACCATTACTATGGAACCAACTTCCAATCTGGGTTAAGGAGGTTGACACCACCTCCACCTATAAAACTAAACTTAAAACCTTTCTGTTTAGTAAAGCCTATAGTTAGTGTTTAGTAAACCTCTAGCTGGTGTTGGTAAGTCTCTAGGTAGTGTAAACTCTAGTGTGTTAGAGTCAGTAGTCATAGCTGCAGCTATAGAACAAGACTATAATAGTTAGTCTCAAATATAGCTTGGTGGTAGATATGCTGCTATAGGCTTATGCTGCAGGGGGGCACCGACATGATCCACTGGGCGGTGCCTCTCACCCTTCTTCTCCTCTCCTTTTCCCTTCCTCTCTTCTACATTTCCATTTTTATTTATTATAAATATCTCATAGCTATCATTTTTGTCCATCGTTCCTGTAGTTTCTTGTGCTGGCCCCCCTTTATTCTCTTTTGTGCATGTTTGCAGGCCGGAGCCTCGGAGCTGCTTTCTGGCCTGCGGTCCCGGTCCCCCCCCCCCCATCCCCTGGTCATCCTGCTGCTGCTTCCACCTGCCTGCTGTGTGCTGTTGACGTCCCCGACCCCCCAGTCTGGCCTTCGGCAGGAGGGTCCCCCCTTATGAGCCTGGTCCTGCTCAAGGTTTCTTCCTCCTAAAGGGGAGTTTTTCTTGCCACTCGTTGGCTTAAGGCTTTTCTCCCACGATGGGAGTTTTTACCTGCCATTGTTTATGTAATAATTGCTCTGGGGTTTATGTTTATGTTTATGTTCTGGATCTCTGGAAAGCGTCTAGAGACAACATCTGTTGTATTAGACGCTATATAAATAAAATTGAATTGAATTGAATTGAATTGAATCCAGGACTCAATACAGAGTTTGATGACACCACCCACGACTCTCTATGTCAAACCATTCAAAAGTTATAGTCAGAAAATAGGGACAACCAATCAGAAGAAGGGGCGGGGCTAATTTTCACCAATTATGGTCAAGGACTCAATACAGAGTCCGATGACACCACCCCCGACTCTTTATGTCAAACCATTCAAAAGTTATGGCAGAGAAAATATTCTAGGGGGGCGCTGTTGAGCAATTTTGCCACGCCCATTAATGCAAATCATGAAATATCAAATTAATCACCAGGCCTGGCTTGCGTACGAAATTTGGTGACTTTTGGGGAACTATCAAATATGGACCAATCAGATGAAGGGGGGGCGCGCTTTTTGGCGTCTAGCGTCGCCACGGTAATGCTTTTGAAAGTGAAAAGTAATGAGCGTAGTTGCAGGATGGATACGCATATTTTGATGTATAACACACCTGGGTGCATGTTACGGTTTGGGCCATATTAACTACCAAAGGAATGGCATAAATTGTGCCAAAAATAAGCGATTAATTTAAAATGTTCAAAATGGCCGACTTCTTGTTTGGTTTCGGCCATGGCGCCAAGAGACTTTTCTTTAAGGTGCGCCATTATACAGGTGTGTAGCGATTTTCGTGCATGTACGTCAAACCGTATTGTGGGGCTTGAGGCACAAAATTCTCTAGGGGGCGCTGTTGAGCCATTTTGCCACACCCATTAATGCAAACCATGAAATATCAAATTTTTCGCCATGCCTGGCTTGGTGCAAAATTTGGTGACTTTTGGGACACGTTTAGGGGGGCAAAAACGCCCTCCTTTCGTCGAAAGAAAGAAAGAAAGAAAGAAAGAAAGAAAGAAAGAAAGAAAGAAAGAAAGAAAGAAAGAAAGAAAGAAAGAAAGAAAGAAAGAAAGAAAGAAAGAAAGAAAGAAAGAAAGAAAGAAAGAAAGAAAAATCACTTTTTCTAAAAGGAACTATACAGTTTTAGAACAATTTCAGAACAAACACAGGCTTGAGTGAATCTTCATCAACACCTTTCTAGCTGAGACGTGTCTGAGCAGCAGCCGCCGTCTCGCACTCAGGACCGTCATCGATCTGGCAGCATCGAGCTCACGGACCAGGCGGCTACAAGGCTGCCCACTTTCCACTTCCAGCCTCAAAATATCATTGTTTTTTTTGTTGTTTTTTTAATTAATATTTTTGCGACAGAACAAATATATCATCACAAAATTATAAACATACACGATGTTTACTGTCCTCTTTTAAATTAAAAAATATAAAGCATCATTCAAGGCATTACTGTGATGCCTTGAAAAAGGTCTATGACCGAAATGTTGGCCTAATAAACAAGTGCACGGTGAGAAAAAGGTGTGCGGGAGTTTTCTTTTTATATTTGGCTGCAGCTTTCCTCTTCCGACGCAACTTTCTGCAAATCCGGAGTGCAAAAAGTTTTCTACTTCAAATGAAAAAATATACAAGAAGAAGCAAAAAAATAAAACATGTGCCTTACATCTAATGTACATTTGACCAATCACTTCTATTACATCAATTGCCAAATGATTAATCAGACATCCCCTCTATTATTGTCAAAAACAACCCCCCAAACTCTGTTGAAGATATCCTCTCGCCCCATTACTCTGTTCAAACGTAGCCATTATAGACATTAATTCAATCCATTCCTTAAAACTACACATAGCAGATGACTTCCAGTGTCTTTAGATTATTCTACATCCTGTTGCCCCCCGCCCCTTCTTCTGATTGGTTGATATTTGATAGATCCTACTTTCTGCCATAACTTTTGAATGGTTTGACACAAAGAGTCATGGGTGGTGTCATTGGACTCGGTTTTGAGTCCTTGACCGTAATTGGTTGGGTTCAGTGTGTGTGTGTGTGAATCTGTGACGCGATAAGTCAGAGAATCTTCGCCCAGAGTTCAGCCAAGAGTCCTTGATGTTATCAGGCAGCGGTACAGTTCTGGGAGGGAGATCCGCAGGTGTTTGTGGGAGAGAGGGAGGGTTGAGTTGGGTGCAGAGCGTCATGTTTACATTCCTCCAGGGAGATTTGCGACGAAGAGGCCTGCCAAGCCGCTCCATCAAGGCCAAATCAAATCAACAATTTGCAGGCAGCTCAGTAATTTTCCGTCTGCCTTTTAGTCTTCTGGTTCCTCAAATAAACTCTGATCAGACGAATTTGTGATCAATCCCCGCCAAGCCAGGTACCCAGCTTCTCCAAGGTGTTCTCCATCTTGTTAAAGAGCTTAAAGACCCCTGCTAGCCTACGATTCTGTTCAAGAATCGCATCCAGCTCATCCCTGCTCACCCAACGTTAAAGTCTGAGTGCGGAGCCCCGTGCTCAATCCTTCAGCAGCTTCGGGCAGCTCAGAAAGGGCCAGAACGGCTCCCGCAGACTTACGCGATTGTCGATAGGCCAGGAAAATCCCCACTCCAATTAGAAAAAATCCTGCTATCATAAATCCAATTATGAAGGCGTCTTCAATATCCTCAACAGATAAAATTTTGAGACACGCGATGTCCTGCTGTGCAGGACATCGCGGGCTGCATCGGCATTGGCAGAGGGGGGGACGTACGCAGCTATCGCGATAACATGCGAGAGTTCCCGCGGCAGGTAGTGTGGCCTCATGCTAATGGCTAGCAGCTCAATGTCCGCACTGCAGAGTTGCTCTTTGATAGTGATGTGCCCAGGGTTACACCATCTATCGATCACAAACACAGCAAGCCCCCCTCCTTTCCACTTACCGCTCTCCCATGTCCTGTCTGCCCTAATGAGATTAAATCCGTTTTCTGTCCACTTGGGTGATTTCTCCTCCAATGTGGCCCCTCTTACTTGTGGGGTGCCCCAAGGCTCCATTTTAGGTCCATTATTATTTTCTTTATATATGCTCCCTCTGGGCTCTGTTCTCCGAAAGCATAACGTTTCTTTTCATTGTTTTGCTGATGATGTCCAAATCTACCTTCCTTTAAGTTAAAGTGCAAGGACTCTCTGCAGCCTCTACTAGCTTGCCTTAAAGACATCAAGGTTTGGATGCAACAAAATTTCTTG
Organism: Cololabis saira; assembly: GCF_033807715.1. Taxonomy (NCBI): domain Eukaryota; kingdom Metazoa; phylum Chordata; class Actinopteri; order Beloniformes; family Belonidae; genus Cololabis; species Cololabis saira. The sequence goes on along the minus strand of NC_084597.1, from coordinate 4,509,649 downwards.
AATCTAAATGAAAATAAAACGGAGGTTATTGTGTTTGGACATCCGGCTGCTTTAAATGACTCTGTTGATGCTCTGGGCCCCCTTGGTTCTAAAATGAATTCTTTTATTAAAAGCCTTGGTGTCATTTTTGATAGTGATTTTAAATTCGATAGACAGATTGGGTCTGTAGTTAAAGGTGCTTTTTTCAGCTAAGGCTCCTGGCCAAAGTAAAGCCCTACCTATCTCCTAAAGACTTGGAGAGGGTCATTCACGCTTTCATTACGTCACGGCTAGACTACTGCAACTCCTTGTACGTGGGCTTAGACCAGCGTTCTGTGCGACGCCTGCAGCTGGTGCAGAATGCTGCTGCGACTCCTGACTGGAACTAGAAAGCGTGACCACATGACCCGGTTCTGGCCTCCCTGCACTGGCTTCCTGTTCACTACAGAATTGATTTTAAGATTCTGCTGCTTGTTTTTAAATCACTGAATGGCTTGGCACCCCAATACCTTAATGAACTTCTCCACTCTCACACACCAGCTAGAGCTCTGAGGCCGTCAAATCAGTTGCTTTTAGACGTCCCTAAATCCAGGCTCAAAACTAGAGGTGACCGAGCTTTTGCGGTGGCCGGCCCTAAGCTGTGGAATAGTTTGCCACTAAATGTTAGATCTGCCCAGACCCTAGTGGTTTTTAAGTCTTCTTTGAAAACTTATTTATTTTCTTTGGCTTTTAATGTGTGACAACTTAGTTCCCCACATCTGTGTGAAGTGATTGTGCACTGTATGTGTACTGTTATGTTTTTTATTACTATTTTATTGATCATTTTAGTATGTTAGTGATTTTATTGTTTCTACACTGTGTACTGTGTTTTTCTTTTGGTATTGTTTTATTTTCTTGTATGCTGTACAGCACTTTGGTCGACCTCGGTCGTTTTTAAATGTGCTTTATAAATAAAATTGACATTGACATTGACATTGACAGAGTGACGGCAGAGTCCGGTGTTTTCTCTGTTAGCCAGGTCTCCGTGAACAGCATCATGCTACATTCCCGGTACTCCCGTTGGTGCCGTGCTAGCGCCGTTAGCTCATCCATCTTGTTCCCGATGGATCTCACATTCCCGGTGATGATGGTGGGGAGTGTGGGCTTGAAGCAGCGTTTCTTTTTCCGGCACATAACACCCGAGCGTTGTCCTCTTTTCCTCCTCTTCAGCTCGGGGGGAACGTCGGGCTTGTAGCCGGTTAGCTTCCCTTGGCTACAGAGGGCTAACAGTTCATCACGGGTGTAAACAATGGAGCGTTTACTTCCTGTTTCGGTGGTTGCTTGGGTGATGAACCAGGTGAAAAATAGTCAAAATAAAAGGGCCAGCCTCACTGTTTTTGCAAACATGATGCCGACCGATAGAACATAGAAGAAAAAACACGTTTTCACAGAAAACAGGACTGAAGAAAAAAATAGTCCAAAATAGGTAAAATAGACAATAAATAAAAACGATTTGACGGAGCTGCTGCAACGTGCCGCCACTAGCGCGGCGCCATCTTGATTCAAACAAAACATATGTGATAGTTCCTATTTTCTGCAATAACTTTTCAATGGTTTTATATAGAGAGTCGTGGGTGGTGTCATCGGACTCGGTATTGAGTACTTGACCCTTCAGTGGCAAGAATTAGCCCCGCCCCTTCTTCTGATTGGTTGATATTTGATTATCCCTATTTTTTGGCATAACTTTTGAATGGTACGACATACAGAGTCGTGGGTGGTGTCATCGGACTCGGTATTGAGTACTTGACCTTCATTGGCCTAAATTAGCCCCGCCCCTTCTTCTGATTGGTCGATATGTGATAGTTCCTACTTTCTGCAATAACTTTTCAATGGTTTTATATAGGGAGTTGTGGGTGGTTTCATCTGCTAAATGTCCAGGCCTGAAGAATCTACATGCAGGTCATAAAAGCGCTTCCACTGCAGCCTGAACGTGCACAAGGGTGCGAGAGCCTGTTCATCGCTGCTTGCAGCTTTAATTATATATTTTAATTTCTAAATGTATTGGATTAACTGTTGTTTGGACATATGATTATCATATGGGCAAATGGACACACACATACAGACACACGCACATGTGCAATCATGTCATCGCTCACTTCAAACTCCAAGCCTTCAAGATTTTTCCACTTTCTTCCATACATTATCATCATACTCCCACAGTGTAACATGTATGTCCATAGGTGTGCATCAACTCTTTTTTATTGTGCACTTCGAGAAAAAAGTCGAAATGTCGATAATAATATTGAAATACAATTTTGAGAAAAAAGTTGAAATGTCGAGATTAATGTTGAAATACAATATCAAGAATAAAGTCGAAATTTCGCCTTTTTACAACTTTTTCTTGACATTACGACTTTTTTTTCGAAATTGTACTTCAACATTATTCTCGACCATTTCAACTTTTTTCTCAACATTTCAACTTTTTTCTCGACATTTTGACTTTTTTCTCGAAGTGCATAATGAAAGAAAAAATCCTCCTCCTCTAAATTATTATTTTCTTTTCTCCTGCCTGGCCCTAATACTCTTCCGTACTTCTTTGATACGGTAAGGAATTTTATTCTTTTTGCCTTACCTTATGTTATGTATACTGTTGGTATATTGATGTTTGTATACATTGCAAAACTGAAAATAAAATAGTCCAAAAAAAAAAGGTTCCTTGTGCCACCTAAATCTACCGAGGGAAGCAGGTAGATCTTTTTCAAATTTAAAGTTTTATTCATCTTTTTTTTCCCTCCATCAGGTCACATACAAGATTAATCAGGCTTAATTAATTTTGCATCACGTAGATCCCATAGGTAGTGTCTCGCTGTCAGAAAAGCTGGGGGAAATACGAGCGTTCCAGGTAACCATCTGAGCTGATTAACCACCTGTCAGGCTGCGACTTTACGGGAGAGGAAGCCGGCCAGGTACGGACAGGTGGTTCCTGCTGCAGGCGCTTTTATCCGGGCACAAATAAATAACTTCATTGCAAGGACACATTTTATTTTGTACACAATCAGGAACTTTAAATAATCCTTTACCGATGCATTGCAGTATAGTTTTCTTTTTTTTAACATTCTTTTTATTATACATTTTCCAAATTATACATGTTCAGTGCAGTATATACAAATAATTTGAAATATGTAGCAGATCCAGAATACATACAGAGCAATGATTCCCAAGGTCGTCAGTGAATCCAACATTTCAGGCAGTTCCCAGGTACTCCAACACCTTTATTTTATTTTTTATTTTTTTATTATTTATTTATTCACACTCACACATGTGAATTGGTCTCCTGGAGAAGCTATCAATTCAATTCAATTCAATTTTATTTATATAGCTAATACAACAAAGGTTGTCTCTAGACGCTTTCCAGAGACCCAGAACATGAACCCCCGAGCAGTTATTACATAAACAATGGCAGGTAAAAACTCCCCTAGTGGGAGAAAAACCTTAAGCCAAACAGTGGCAAGGAAAAACTCCCCTTTAGGAGGGAAGAAACCTTGAGCAGGACCAGGCTCATAAGGGGGGACCCTCCTGCCGAGGGCCAGACTGGTGGGTCAGGGACGGCAACAGCACAGCAGGCAGGTGGAAGCAGCAACAGGATGACCAGGGGTGGGGACCACAGGCCAGCACGCAGCTCCCGAAGCTCCGGCCCAATCAGCAAGTCCCAGGTTGGGGTGCAGGGTCGGGGAAAGGTTGAGAAGGGGCTGGGCCAGGGAGAGGAGTCTTGACGGACAAATCTCTCCCCCGCCTGCCCGGGCCGTTACCCTGCCCCTCTCACTCCCACGCTGCAGGTTCCGGTGTCCGGCAAAGGATGCTGCAACATGGACAAAAGAGAGAAAAGGGAGGAGAAGGGGGGGGCCAGCACAAGAAACTACAGGAGCGACTCTGACACACTAAAGTTTACACTACCTAGAGATTTACCAACACCAGCTAGAGGTTTACTAAACACTAACTATAGGCTTTACTAAACAGAAAGGTTTGAAGTTTAGTTTTAAAGGTGGAGGTGGTGTCAGCCTCCTTAACCCAGATTGGAAGTTGGTTCCAAAGTAGTGGTGCCTGATAGCAGAACGCCCGCCCTCCAAATCTACATTTAGATACTCTAGGAACTACGAGTAAACCTGCACTTTGATAACGGAGAGCTCTGACAGGAACATAAGGCACTATCAGGTCTTGCAAATAATGCGGAGCTAAGCCGTTTTGGGCTTTATACGCAAGTAATAAAATTTTAAATTGGATTCTGAATTTTACGGGTAACCAATGGAGCGACGCTAACACTGGAGACACGTGGTCTCTCCTGAGAGACGTGGTCTCTCCCTATCAAAAGCTTATGATAGGAGCCAATGAACATACATACAGTAGGCAGGAATACATACATTCACTTGCACTTCATACACACATAACACAACAAAAGAACATGCACATTATACTAGACTAGGGGTGTAACGATACACTAATCTCACGATACGGTACGATACACGATACTGAGGTCACGATAACGATACGATATTATAGCAGTATTTTTTTAACAACCTTGAATGAGGAACATATGACTGGAAAAAATTGTCTTTTATTTGAAAGACACAAAATACAAAACAATGCTGTGTGTTTGCCCTATTGTTACAGTTTGTAATGCTTTATAACTGTTTAAGTTTTAGAGAGAAAGCCAGGCCAACCGTTTTCCACAAACTGAACTAAATGTCAGGTTTGCATTATGATCTTCAGTTTCATACAAGTACAAATATTTTGCCACAAACTGAATAGTTTCTCTCATGTATGATTTGACTTTTTTCTTTTCCAGAAATTTAACAACTAAAAATAAATAAATAAATAAAAGTAAATAAATACATACAATTTTACATCATAAAAAAGATTGATTCATGCTCACCTTATAAGTGTAAGAGGAGATTTATTTTTGTTAAGGTTATTTTGGTAATTCAGGGTTGATTATTTTATAAATATATTCTTTATATTCTGATGTAAATCAGGGACTATAATGACACTAGTCAGTTTATCTGTAGTGATTAGTCTGTTTTAGATTGGGCGGAGTGATACAGCACTAGGTGCTGTGTTGATGTTCTAAAATCCTACACTGTTGAGGGACATTAAAGTACACTGGAACTCAGCAGAAGTTGCCCGCGTGTTTATCCTACTCACGACCCGAAAAAGGTTTAATTTAATAAGGTAAGGCTTAACTCTACACCAGCCTTACATAAGTAAAAGTTCAGAGCTCAAAACGGGACCACAAAATGGGACTAGTTTCTTCTGAGTGTAGTAAGATTTTGGTCCGCGGGTCGAGATGCGGTCGCGGCCGCGGTCGCGGTCGGATGCGCGTTTCTAGTCAACACAATAGATTAATATTAATAACCCAATATCGCGATACACTTTGTCACCTCCACGACACGTATTGTGACGTTTTTGTATCGCGAAATTTCGTGGCACGATATATTGTTACACCCCTATATTAGACTACCACTTACATGCAACATATCACATTACAAACACTTAACATGAAACATTTTGTGATCCCGGAGTGTACGTTTATATATATATGAGCTTAACAATTGATTCTTTAACTGCCGTTTAAATATGGAGATGGACTGTGACTTTTTAAGGCTCATTCAGCTCATTCCAAATCTGTGTTTCCCCGACACACAACACTCATACTTGTTCCCACAAGTTTACGTTTTTTCCCTATAATGAGGTGTTTGTGTCTAGTTTTGTGGGTGTGCTGGGGACCAACGGAGATTGGGATGAGTTGGGTTAGTCTGGGATTCAAACCTGAGACCACCTGATATATTGTACACGCATTATGGAAGTAGTTATATTATTTAAGGCGAAGAATACCATAGTGGGCAAACAGATGTCGAGTAGGTGAGTTAAATTCAGTCCAAGAGATGGCACGGATAATTTTTTTCTGTAAAACTTCTAATTTTTTTAGATGACTGGGGTAAGTATTACACCAAATAATATTGCAGTAATTTAAATGTGGTTCAAACAAGGTTTTATAAAGAGTGAGAAGGGCAGAGCGTGGCAGCAGGTGTCTCAGTTTGAAAAACAGACCGACATATTTAGATAGTTTTTTCACAAAGTGATCTATATGACATTTAAAATTTAGACAGTCATCAATTAGGACCCCAAGGAACTTTGTAGAGTTTACTCTCTTTATTTCTTCATCATTTATTAAGATCTGAAAGGCCAAATTTAGTTTATTTACTTTAAACCAAATGTCCACTTTAGAGAGCTCATTATTAAGGAGGTCTTGGAGTTCATGAATGTTATTATGTGATATAAAAAGGTGTGTATCATCAGATAAATACAGTATATGCACATAAATAATGTACATTGTATGTAAATTAAAGGCATCCAAAAGAATTATTGCATACATTTAGTGTTTTACATTTGTAACTTCCACATGAGGAAGGATCAAGAGCAAGAATGTACTGGTTTTTCTGTTTGGATTGTTGTCACAGTTGTTGTCTAACATTGTAATGATGCAGCAGGATGTTTTGCATGAATCTGTGACCTCTGACCTCGTGCAGTGAATGTAGCTGTTCAGTGAACACAAAAATAAACTGAGCAGAGGACTTTTATTGTTGAATCTCTATTCATGTGGGGGTTTTATAAACAAATCTAAATCAATCATTTAGTCATTTTCCAGATGTATATTATCATTCTTTTCTTTTAACAATGCATTTATGCATATGTCTGTCTGCGTCTGAGTCTTTCAGGTTAATGAAAACAATAACCTGCAAAGACAGTTGTTTCTAATTCTCATTTCAATTTACTTAATTGCCTCTCTGCTTATTAAAAATGTGCTGTCGAACTGTATGATTTATAGTCAGATGGCAGGGCAGGAAATGGTAAATTCATTGCCGTGTGTTGCACCAACTAAGCCGCCACCTGCCCAACGCCATGTCCAAAGGGAATCGCTGTAATCTATTACAAGCTCTCTCCAGAGCACAGCTTGTTGTGTCGCTCCATGCCCAGTGGGTAATTTGGAAGGCGGCCCACTGTTTTCAAAAACATGCCGGCCCCCTCATAGTCCAATATCCCAAATGCAGACAGGAGAGCATTTTATTTACGGCTTGGTGTAAAGATGCATATTTAAATTTTGTGGAAGATTACTGTTGGCAAAACGTGGCTATTGTTGCAAACAGAAGCAGAGTCTGCAGAAAAGAAGAGGAGAATCATGAAGCAGCAGAGGTTTGACTGAATATACTAATTACTAGGGATGGGCGGTATGGACTAAAAAATTATCAGGATAATTTCTGGCATTTATCCTGATAACGATAAAAATGACGATAAAAAAAAATACCAATTCAACTCCACCTTTGTAACTATAAATCTATCTCACTCTCAGATCCGCCATGTTTGTTACACAAAAACCTCATCAACGGGAATTTATCCTTTTTTCTTTCTTTCTTTCTTTCTTTCTTTCTTTCTTTCTTTCTTTCTTTCTTTCTTTCTTTCTTTCTTTCTTTCTTTCTTTCTTTCTTTCTTTCAGGCTCATTTCCTTCCTTCTTCCCTTCCTTCCTCCTTTCCTCCCTTCCTTCCTTCCTTCCTTCCTTCCTTCCTTCCTTCCTTCCTTCCTTCCTTCCTTCCTTTCTTACTTCCTTCTTTCCTCCCTTCCTTCCTTCCTTCCTTCCTTCCTTCCTTCCTTCCTTCCTTCCTACCTTCTTTTTCCTTTCCTTCCTTCCTTCCTTCCTTCCTTCCTTCCTTCCTACCTTCTTTTTCCTTTCCTTCCTTCTTTCCTCCTGCTCTCTCCTTCCTTCCTTCCTTCCTTCCTTCCTTCCTTCCTTCCTTCCTTCTTTCCTCCCTTCCTTCCTTCCTTCCTTCCTTCTTTCCTTCTTTCCTCCCTTCCTTCCTTCCTTCCTACCTTCTTTTTCCTTTCCTTCCTTCTTTCCTCCTGCTCTCTCCTTCCTTCCTTTCTTCCTTCCTTCCTTCCTTCCTTCCTTCCTTCCTTCCTTCCTTCCTTCTTTCCTCCCTTCCTTCTTTCCTCCCTTCCTTCCTTCCTACCTTCTTTTTTCCTTTCCTTCCTTCCTTCCTTCCTTCCTTCCTTCCTTCCTTCCTTCCTTCCTTCCTTCCTTCCTTCCTTCCTTCCTTCCTTCCCGTACGTTGTGCGTGGATTTAACGCAGAACCATAAATCAGTTTGACACAAAAACATCATCAACGGGAATTTATAATTTTTACCGTGAGATACAAATTCTTACCGTGGAGAATTCTTTTGACGGTTTATCGTGAACGGTAAAATATCACCCATTCCTACTAATTACTATGCATATTTCAAATATTTCAAATTAGGCAAGGCAAGGAAAAGCATGTTTATGTATATAGCACAATTCAATACAAGGTAATTCAAAGTGCTTTACATCAACATTAAAAGCATCAAGACACAATTAAACAGTAAATAACAAATAAAATGATAAGAAAAGAGGTAAATTAATAAAAAGCACAAGTATGCATGAATGAATGCATGAAAGAAGCAAACACAGCAGTATTGGTACGGTAGCATAATCACAGCTATATATCTCTTTTATCTTTTGACATATGATTCACTTAAAATGCTTTGATAAACGACACAACTTCAATCCCCTGCTTTGTCAGATTATTAGGGCCCGAGCACTTAAAGGTGCGAAGGCCCGATTGTATCTGTAGGAATTTCTTTTTTTCTGGTTTTTATTTTTATTTTTCCGACGAAAGGAGGGCCTTTTTTCCCCCTAAACGTGCCCCAAAAGTCACCAAATTTTGCACGCAAGCCAGGCCTGGCGAAAAATTTGATATTAATGGTTTGTATTAATGGGCGTGGCCTAATGGCTCAACTGCGCCCCCAAGAAAACTTTGTGCCTCAAGCCCCACAATACGGTTTGACGTACATGCACGAAAATCGGTACACGCCTGTATCATGTCACAACTTAAAGAAAAGTCTCTTGGTGACATGGCCGAAACCGAACAGGAAGTCAGCCATTTTGAATTAATTGTGTCATTTTGTTGAAATTTATTTCTTCGGCTGTAAATACGGCCCGAACTGTAACGTGCACCCAGGTGTGTTATACATCAAAATGTGCGTCTCGATCCTGCGACGATGCGCATTACTTTTCTCAGTCAAAAGCGTTACCATGGCGACGATAGATGCCAAAAGGCGCGCCCCCCCTTCATCTGATTGGTCCATATTTGATAGTTCCTACTTTCTGCCATAACTTTTGAATGGTTTGACATAAAGACTTGTGGGTGGTGTCATCGGACACGGTTTTAAGTCCTTGAATATAATTGGTGCAAATTAGCCCCGCCCCTTCATCTGATTGGTCGATATCTGATAGTTCCTACTTGGTTTTACATAGAGAGTGGGTGGTGTCATCCGCTAAATGTCCAGGCCTGAAGAATCTACATTAGTCATACAAGCTTCCACTGCAGCCTGAACATGCACGAGGGTGCGAGGGCCCGTTCATCGCTGCTTGCAGCTTTAATTAACTATAATTTCCTCCGGGTGCTACGTGTAATGCTGAACAGAGAGTTTACGCATAACCTAATTTTAATCAACATCAACAGTCATCACACAGCTGTTTAACTTTGAACTAAAGGCAAAAAGGCTAGAGCAGAGGAACTTATCCTGAGCAAACATGCTCTTGACTCTGACCTGGATACGATAAGCAAATCGCCAAAAGTGCTTACGTAAACAAAAGACCTAAAAGAAACAACCTTTAATACAGAACATGAAGTACTGTATTAAAACTAGCTGGTAGGATGGAAATAAGGTCCAGGCTGTGTTTTCTTTGGGGTGGGTGAGGACATATCTGATACAGTGGCTCAGTTCTGGCATTTTGCTGACGTAGTGGTGTGATGTTGTTTCGCCTTATAATGAACAAGGCAGCGGAGTGCACGCTTTTATTTTGAAGGGCAATGTTTTTGCTGTCATGTTTTCTTGTATTTCTTTGAGAGCTGTTAATATGCGGGGAGAAAAGGGTATTTAGGGAAGAGTATTAGGGCCATGCAAGAGAAAAATATTTGAGAGGGGAAGATTTTTATCATTATAGACTTCGAGAAAAAAGTCGAAATGTTGAGAAAAAAGTTGAAATGTCGAGCTTAATGTTGAAATACAATTTCGAGAAAAAAAAATTTGGGAAATTTTGCCTTTTTTCTCAACATTTCAACTTTATTCCCGAAATTTTGGCTTTATTCTTTACATTTCGACTTTTTTCTCGACATTTCGACTTTTTTCTCGAAATGCATAATGAAAAAAAATCTTCCTCCTCTAAAATATTATTTTTATTTTTCTCTTGCCTGGCCCTAATACTCTTCTGTAGGTATTAGTGTACATGTTCTTGTTAATGTTCATGAAGTTCAACACATATACGTCAGGAAATAGGTCTCTAACTATTACCGGAAGTATAAGGAGTATTTTATTTTCTAAACTGCACTTACCGCGTTGCGGAGGGTTTTACTTCCACCTTGCTCCGTGACTTTAACCAGCAAGGTACGCATTTTTGCTGCTCTCAGTAATTTCATTGTTTAAGTGGTAAGAGTGAATTCATGTTACTTAAAATAATTGTACATTTGTTGTAGTCATTTTGTTATATCGCAGAACTGTTAAAATATTATCTGTCATGCATACATTTGTAAGTAGTGGAGAAGTTGTTGCAGCCTGAGAGTGCCGCAAGGCTGCTATGTAGCTAGTCACTGTTGAGTCTGGTTGCTAACAGGAGACATTTTGTGATTTTCCTTATGTTGTTACAGAGCACAGAGTGCGTGCATATGGAAGTTTGCAAACATTCAATGTTCTTCTCCATAATGCAGCAAGAAGAATTAAAGCTGCAAGCACTGATGAACGGGCCCTCGCACCCTTGTGCACGTTCAGGCTGCAGTGGAAGCTTGAATGACTTGATGTAGATTCTTCAGGCCTGGACATTTAGAGGATGAAACCACCCACGACTCTCTATGTCAAACCATTCAAAAGTTATGGCAGAAAATAGGAACTATCAGATATTGACCAATCAGAAGAAGGGGTGGAGCTAATTTGCACCAATTATGTTCAAGGACTCAAAACCATGTCCGATGACACCACCCACATGTCTTTATGTCAAACCATTCAAAAGTTATGGCAGAAAGTAGGAACTATCAAATATGGACCAATCAGATGAAGGGGGGGCACACTTTTTGGCGTCTAGCGTCGCCACGGTAATGCTTTTGACTGAGAAAAATAATGCGCGTTGTTGCAGGATGGAGATGCACATTTTGATGTATAACACACTTGGGGGCACGTTACGGTTCGGGCCGTATTAACTGCCGAAGGAGTGGCATAAATTGCGCCAAAATTACGCGATTAATTCAAAATGGCCGACTTCCTGTTCAGTTTCTGCCATGGCGCCAAGAGACTTTTCTTTAAGTTGTGACATGATACAGGTATGTACCGATTTTCGTGCATGTACGTCAAACCGTATTGTGGGGCTTGAGGCACAAAGTTTTCTAGAGGGCGCTGTTGAGCCGTTAGACCACGCCCATTAATGCAAACCATTAAATATCAAATTTTACGCCAGGCCTGGCTTGCGAAAGAATCAAGGAAGGAAGGAAGGAAGGAAGGAAGGAAGGAAGGAAGGAAGGAATGAAGGAAGGAAGGAAGGAAGGAAGGAAGGAAGGAAGGAAGGAAGGAAGGAAGGAAGGAAGGAAGGAAGGAAGGAAGGAAGGAAGGAAGGAAGGAAGGAAGGAAGGAAGGAAGGAAGGAAGGAAGGAGAGAGCAGGAGGAAAGAAGGACAGGAGAATTAGGTCATTTTGACCCAAAGACAGTACAAGGGTTAAAAGCCCCTAGTTTTTCAATCTTACCAAGCAAACAGGAAACATCAACACTGTTAAAAGTCACAGGTTGTAGTTCATCAAGATGGTAGGTCATCAAGATGAAACAAACCCAGGAACATTTTCACCAGCTTCATTGAGAAGATTAACCCTTGAGCTGTCATCGGGTCAAGGGAGGAGGAAGAGAAGAAGGAATGAAGGAAGGAAGGAAGGAAGGAAGGAAGGAAGGAAGGAAGGAAGGAAGGAAGGAAGGAAGGAAGGAAGGAAGGAAGGAAGGAAGGAAGGAAGGAAGGAAGGAAGGAAGGAAGGAAGAATGAAAAGAAGGAAAGAGAGAAGGAAGGAAGGGAGAAAAGAAGGATGGAAGGATGGGAGAACAGGAAGGGAGAGAAGAAGGAAAAGGTTAAATAACCCTTTTTAGCTTAGTTTTGTTAAAAAAGGTTTTTTTTCTTTAACTGGTTACTAATTTAAGTAGCCTCCACTGCCTTCAGTTAACATCTCTGTTGCTCCCAGTAATGAGAATGTTTCTACTTTATTGCAGAAACTCATTTTAAAGATGCTTACCTGTGTTGAACTTACTTTTATCGAATTGTCTTCTGTAAACTCTGCGGTCCCTGGTCGAGCTTGGTCATCAGAAATGTAATACAGGATAGAAGCACCAAAGTCTGCAGCCAAAGCCAGGAAGTATAGCTTGCAAAAAATAAAAAATAAAAATGCTGACTGAATGAGTAAATTAAGAGGCTTATCGCTATCAATGCCCCTAATTATGGCTGTGTTTTTCCATTAAATTAATGTTTTGCAGGTGGATTTTTATGGTATCTGACACCAAGTTGAAGGGTCTCGGGAGCTATAAAGAAAAAAAAAATATAATCTTGAAGTACAGTTTATTTTAAATTAGGAGGTTTAGTTGAGTGGAAAAAAACCATGGATGCAAAACTATTTTGTTAGCATTTCTTAAATAGTTTTGTGATTTGACATCCAACATGGCAAATATAGAGGTCAGTCAGTGCCTTCGTATTTATTTTTCTCCTGCCTTGAACATATCCTGCCCTGGACAAAAAAAAGCTGCGCTGCCATGGCAACAAACCACCTTTAGTGACATTCAAAGCCCAGAGCAAAACTTTAGCATTTCCTATCTAAGCCCCAAATTCTTCTTTGCAGTACAGACGGTGGGTTTGGTGTATCTGGATGTGTCAGCACAGAAGCAGAGAGAGACGTATCCTTTAGTCCTTTTGTTAGCTCTTTTCTTAAGGTGGAATGAATGGCTGTCATGGGGCATGGCAGAGGAATACTTTCAGGAAATCCTCCGTATCTCATTGTCAGCTTTTTGTCATCCAATTACATTTCCTAAACTTATTCTCAACACGAAACTGTAACGTTGACATATAAATTAAAATGATCCCTTTTACTCTATGAAACTTTTTCAAGTCATAATCAGTCAGCTGAACGCTGTCTGCATCAGGCAGTTTGAGGTGCTGGTCTTGACAGTCTTTGGTCCTGGTCTTGACAGTCTTTGGTCCTGGTCTTGACAGTCTTTGGTCCTGGTCTTGACAGTCTTTGGTCCTGGTCTTGACAGTCTTTGGTCCTGGTCTTGACAGTCTTTGGTCCTGGTCTTGACCAACACAGTCTCACTCCCAGCTCGTCAATAACCGACGCTTGGTCAGGGCCCTTCGGCGTCAGTTTCTGACTCACAGGGTCGCCCTCAGCGTCTAAGCACCGACGCAGCGGGCTCTCAACAGATTCTAATGTAATTCCACCCAACCCGGCCGCGTCGTTTCAAGCCGCTGAGAGCATCAGTCCCATTGGATAACTGAGGATCGGACACACGGAAGTATTCTAATTACTGTCCGTTTTGACGTTAACAGCGATTTTCACAATGATATCTGCAACATTTCTTAAGGCAGAAACACCACTGTATCCTTGTTAATTACACAACATTAGTGGTTTAATTTCCTGCACATCAATTTTCATGTTTTTCCCTTCGATTCTGAGAAAGAAAGAGTTGTTTTATCAGTGATGGATAACTGTAGGTAATACACTACCCATAATCCTCAGCTACCGTTGCTATAGCCAGTCCGCTTTGCTTGACAAAATCGTTTTAACTATTTATTCCAAAATTAAACAGAATATGAATGTGAACTAAGTGATTAATAGTTAAACATCAAAATCTATTACTGTACCACATCGGCTGAATCCTAAAATGTGTGCTCCAAAAAACTAAATGTTGTAAAAATGTTTTTACTGGCGCAGTATGGCAGCAGATAATAGTGTGTTTTTTTTCTGTCTGTACCGCGCTGTAACTTTGTGTATTGTGATAAATAATATATAATAATTTGTATTCTAGTTTTTTTTTTCCTCCCTTTTTTATGTATTTAGCTAGAATTTTAAAACCTGAACAATAGAATTCAACGTAAAATGCCGGATCTTGTCCATTAAAAACAATACTTTTTGGAACATAGTGTAACGACCACAGATAAGATAAGTCTGTTGCTTTTCTGCCTGCGAAGACTATTTCGTGTCTTTTTTTGCACAGTTCACTAACGCTTTGAGCTAGGAGGCTGAAATTCTAGACTCTGTATCAGGAGGGGACTTTCATCCACTGTTCATAGTTTCAGATCTGTGTGACCTTCGGAAGTGTCAAAGGTCACCGCGTCTGTTGCTTCTGGCCTGCGAAGACTATTTTGTGTCTTTTCTTGCATAGTTCACTAACGCTTTGAGCTAAGAGGCTGAAATTCTAGACTCTGTATCAGGAGGTGACTCTCATCCACTGTGCCGAGGTCCAGACCCATGCGACCTTCGGAAGTGCCAAAGGTCACCGTGTGTGGTGCCTTTTTCTGACCTTTTTTGTGTGTTTTTTGAATAATTCACTAACGCTTTGAGCTGGGAGACTGATTTTTGACTATGTTGCAATGCAGAAGGCCCTTTGCTAGGATCTTTTGATCCCGTGGCTGTACAACTTCCACAGAGCTAGTTGGCATTGCAGAGGGTTCACAGAGTTGAGACTTGGCAAGCCCAATCTAGGCCCCATATGGAGGCCACAGGTCAAGTTTTACTTGGTTTGGTCAAATATTGTGGCAACGGTGTCCGTTCGAATGTTGGAAAAGGTGACGTTTCAAAGCCCCGCCCATCGAAAAGTACAGGTCTGATCTGCACCAAACTGTCTGATCAGGGGATGCCCCCAAACAACATATAAAAAATTCAGACTCCTAGCTAAAGGCGTTAGTGAACTATGCAAAAAAAGACACAAAATAGGCCCTGTTCCATTAGTCAGGAGGCTCTCAGACCTATACGTGTCTACACCCTCCTAACCAGCCAGGACGTTTTAGAGGAAACACTGTTGCAGAAGTCATAGAAATCTGAATTTTTTATATGTTGTTTGGGGGCATCCCCTGATCAGAAAATCGGTACACACCTGTATCATGTCGCAACTTAAAGAAATGTCTCTTGGCGCCATGGGCCGAAACCCAACAGGAAGTCGGCCATTTTGAATTAATCGTGTAATTTTGGCGCAATTTATGCCATTTCTTCAGCCGCTCCTTCGCCCGAACTTTAACGTGCACCCAGGTGTGTTATACATCAAAATGTGCGTCTCCATCCTGCGACGACGCGCATTACTTTTCTCTTTCAAAAGTGTTACTGTGGCGACTATAGACGCCAAAAAGCGTGCCCACCCTTCATCTGATTGGTCCATATTTGATTGTTCCTACTTTCTGCCATAACTTTTGAATGGTTTGACATAGAGAGTCGTGGGTGGTGTCATCCGCGAAATGTCCAGGCCTGAAGAATCTACATGCAAGCCATACAAGCTTCCACTGCAGCCTGAACGTGCACAAGGGTGGAGGACCGTTCATCGCTGCTTGCAGCTTTAATTTTATTTTTTTACTTACTGTTTAATTGTGTTTTGCTGCTTTTAATGTTGATGTAAAGCACTTTGAATTACCTTGTGTTGAATTGTGCTATACAAATAAACGGGCCTTGCCTATCAGGGCACCTTCAGGATGTTTACCATCCCATAAAACCTGATCTGTAAGCCCTAGTCCTGGTGACTCCCCATGTTGCCATATGATCCTTCAGTCTTCGACTACTGAACAATCTGATTATGAAAGTCTGCGTTGGCTTCAGCGTTTTTCTCATCTTTCCGGAGCACAAACCTCCCCGAGTGAGCATTAGGTTTGTGCTACAGCGAATCTCTGATGTGCTGAGCAAGTGGCAGCCACCAGAGCCGAGGGGGACTTGTTTGGTCTTGAAAAGCTGCGTGATTTTCTTCCAGTCAGCAAAACGGTCCCCAAATAAGCCCCAGGCGAAAATTAGTGTTCAGCACCCTTTTTTTCTCTCCTGCGTCACATTGTCTTTGAAGCGTTGCTGTTCTTATTTCTCTGGCATCCAAGAGAGCCTGTACTCAAACCGACACAGCAGCACCAAAGGAACAATAGGTGTCAGGAAAAACAGCTTTCACCTAAGCAGCAGGTTGTGTCAGAGCAGCTAAATTAATCATTTTTTATACCGGCGCTGTTTTAAGCGTCATTCGGGCTCTGAGTTCATGGACGGTCTACAGACGGCAAAGCAGTGTTGTCATCCAGACAGTACAGAGAACAAAGATATTGTTTTAGTCCCAGTTTTTTGTTTTTGTCAGTGTTTGTGAAACAATGAAAAAACCTGAAGCCAAAGCAGCAAAGTAAAAAATTATTTTAGCTTTTTTTCCCTTGTTTGAAGGAAGGAAGAATGAAAAGAAGGAAAGAGAGAAGGAAGGAAGGAAGGAAGGAAGGAAGGAAGGAAGGAAGGAAGGAAGGAAGGAAGGAAGGAAGGAAGGAAGGAAGGAAGGAAGGAAGGAAGGAGAGAACAAGAGGAAGGAAGGAGAGAACAAGAGGAAGGAAGGAAGGAAGGAAGGAAGGAAGGAAGGAAGGAAGGAAGGAAGGAAGGAAGGAAGGAAGGAAGGAAGGAAGGAAGGAAGGAAGGAAGGAAGGAAGGAGAGAGCAAGAGGAAAGAAAGAAAGAAGGAAGGAGAGAGCAAGAGGAAAGAAGGAAGGAAGGAAGGAAGGAAGGAGAGAACAAGAGGAAGGAAGGAAGGAAGGAAGGAAGGAAGGAAGGAAGGAAGGAAGGAAGGAAGGAAGGAAGGAAGGAAGGAAGGAAGGAAGAATGAAAAGAAGTACAGAGAGAAGGAAGGAAGGAAGGAAGTAAAGAGAGAAGGAAGGAAGGAAGGAAGGAAGGGAGAAAAGAAGGAAGTAAGGAAGGAAGAAAGGAGAGAACAAGAGGAAGAAAGGAAGGAAGGAAGGAAGGATGGAAGGATGAAAAGAAGTAAAGAGAGAAGGAAGGAAGGGAGAAAAGGAAGGGAGAAAAGAAGGAAGTAAGGAAGGAAGAAAGGAGAGAACAAGAGGAAGAAAGGAAGGAAGGAAGGAAGGATGGAAGGATGAAAAGAAGTAAAGAGAGAAGGAAGGGAGAAAAGGAAGAGAGAAAAGAAGGAAGGAAGGAAGGAAGGAAGGAAGGAAGGAAGGAAGGAAGGAAGGAAGGAAGGAAGGAAGGAAGGAAGGAAGGAAGGAAGGAAGGAAGGAAGGAAGGAAGGAAAGTACAACATGATTTTTGCTTTTTTCCCTTGTTCGCTTGTTTGTAAAAGAATAAAATACAGTAAAGGAATGGGCTAGAAAGCGATTGCACAGCTGTTGGCTGCAACAAAAGCGTCTCTCCCATGATGATTTTTACTGCATTCACAGCAGGAGGGTTTTGCTTTGCATTTCTTTCTTCCTCTTCTTTTTTGTAAAGAGCTTCAAGTACAAGAGATGAACTCTGTCATCATGAAAACATCTGTAATTACCTCCGCTTTCAGTTGGTTACATTGGTTACATTACATCAGCCCCAGTTGTACTTGTGATGTAATGTGCAAACCGGGAAATATGTGTTCGGGAGGTTAATATCAGCACCTTTTGTATGTCAGTAACATAAGTATGTGTGCATGGCTGGGTGTGGGGAAATAAATGAAAAAACATTACATTATTGGTGGTTTTTACCACCGCAAGCATGTTAATATGCTGTTGGTACATATAGTTTAAAGTGGCACAAATTACCTGTTGTCATTTTTCAAAAACAGGGTCCCACTTATATATCCATGATTGACTGATTTCCTCGTCTCTATTACTTCCATTCTCTTATTCCCCTTTTCCACCAAACTGGTTCTGGTTCTGGTTCACAACTCGCTCAACTTGGGAACCAGCTGAGAACCGGTTTGTTTCTTCATAGCTCGGGGTGTCAAGGGGAACCACGTCATTATGTCACTGCAAACGTCAGTTAAATTACTGCAAAGGTCAGTTGAATTACTGCAAACATCAGTTAAATTACTGCAAACATCAGTTACGTCACTGCAAACATCAGTTAAATTACTGCAAACGTCAGTTAAGTCTCAGCAAACATCAGTTAAATTACTGCAAACGTCAGTTAAATTACTGCAAACGTCAGTTACGTCACTGCAAACGACAGTTACGTCTCTGCAAACGACAGTAACGCCGCTGCAAACGTCAGTTAAATTACTGCAAACGTCAGTTACGTCACTGCAAACATCAGTTAAATTACTGCAAACGTCAGTTAAATTACTGCAAACGTCGGTTACGTCACTGCAAACATCAGTTAAATTACTGCAAACGTCAGTTAAATTACTGCAAACGTCAGTTACGTCACTGCAAACATCAGTTAAATTACTGCAAACGTCAGTTAAATTACTGCAAACGTCGGTTACGTCACTGCAAACATCAGTTAAATTACTGCAAGCATCAGTTAAATTACTGCAAACATCAGTTAAATTACTGCAAACATCAGTTACGTCTCTGCAAACATCAGTTACGTCACTCCAAACGTCAGTTACGTCACTGCAAACATCAGTTAAATTACTGCAAACATCAGTTAAATTACTGCAAACGTCAGTTACGTCACTGCAAACATCAGTTAAATTACTGCAAACATCAGTTAAATTACTGCAAACGTCAGTTACGTCGCTGCAAACATCAGTTAAATGACTGCAAAGTCAGTTAAATGACTGCAAACATCAGTTAAATTACTGCAAACATCAGTTAAATTACTGCAAACGTCAGTTACGTCACTGCAAACATCAGTTAAATTACTGCAAACATCAGTTAAATTACTGCAAACGTCAGTTACGTCGCTGCAAACATCAGTTAAATGACTGCAAAGTCAGTTAAATGACTGCAAACATCAGTTAAATTACTGCAAACATCAGTTAAATTACTGCAAACGTCAGTTAAATTACTGCAAACATCAGTTACGTTGCTGTTAATGTCAATTATGTCACTGCAAATGTCAGTCACGTCACTGCAAAACATCAGTTAAATTACTGCAAACGTCAGTTAAGTCTCTGCAAACGTCAGTTAAGTCTCTGCAAACGTCAGTTAAGTCTCAGCAAACATCAGTTAAATTACTGCAAATGTCAGTTAAATTACTACAAACGTCAGTTAGGTCACTGTAAACATCAGTTAAATTACTGCAAACGTCAGTTAAATTACTGCAAACGTCAGTTACGTCACTGCAAACGACAGTTACGTCTCTGCAAACGACAGTAACGCCGCTGCAAACGTCAGTTAAATTACTGCAAACGTCAGTTACGTCACTGCAAACATCAGTTAAATTACTGCAAACATCAGTTAAATTACTGCAAACGTCAGTTACGTCACTGCAAACATCAGTTAAATTACTGCAAACATCAGTTAAATTACTGCAAACGTCAGTTACGTCACTGCAAACATCAGTTAAATTACTGCAAACGTCAGTTAAGTCTCTGCAAACATCAGTTAAATTACTGCAAACATCAGTTAAATTACTGCAAACATCAGTTAAATTACGGCAAACGTCAGTTACGTCACTGCAAACATCAGTTAAATTACTGCAAACGTCAGTTACGTCACTGCAAACGTCAGTTATGTCACTGCAAACGTCAGTTAAATTACTGCAAACGTCAGTTAAGTCTGCAAACATCAGTTACGTCACTGCAAACGTCAGTTATGTCACTGCAAACGTCAGTTAAATTACTGCAAACGTCAGTTAAGTCTGCAAACATCAGTTAAATTACTGCAAACGTCAGTTACATCACTGCAAACATCAGTTAAATTACTGCAAACGTCAGTTAAGTCTGCAAACGTCAGTTAAATTACTGCAAACGTCAGTTACAGCACTGCAAACGTCAGTTACAGCACTGTAAACGTCAGTTACATCACTGCAAACGTCAGTTACGTCACTGCAAACACCAGTTAAATTATTGCAAACATCAGTTACGTCACTGTAAGCGTCAGTTACGTCACTGTAAATGTCAGTTACGTCACTGTAAACGTCAGTTACGTCACTGCAAACATCAGTTAAATTACTGCAAACGTCAGTTACGTCAATGCAAACATCAGTTAAATTACTGCAAACATCAGTTAAATTACTGCAAACATCAGTTACGTCACTGCAAACACCAGTTAAATTATTGCAAACATCAGTTAAATTACTGCAAACATCAGTTACGTCACTGTAAGCGTCAGTTACGTCACTGTAAATGTCAGTTACGTCACTGTAAACGTCAGTTACGTCACTGCAAACATCAGTTAAATTACTGCAAACGTCAGTTACGTCAATGCAAACATCAGTTAAATTACTGCAAACATCAGTTAAATTACTGCAAACATCAGTTAAATTACTGCAAACGTCAGTTAAATTACTGCAAACATCAGTTACGTCACTGCAAACACCAGTTAAATTATTGCAAACATCAGTTAAATTACTGCAAACATCAGTTACATCACTGCAAACATCAGTTAAATTACTGCAAACATCAGTTAAATTACTGCATACGTGAGTTACGTCACTGCAAACGTCAGTTAAATTACTGCAAATGTCAGTACGCAAGACCGTGACAAGACCACAAAAAGTAGTCTCGAGACCTACAAGTGGAGATATGGGTGGAGGAGAAACTCTGGACTGCTAGTGGACGTCACTCCTCCTGCTATGGAAAGAGTATCATCCATAAACTGACTCCACAAACCCATCAACATTGTGGCAGAATGACTTGTTACCAGAGATGACCAGGCTAAATGTGGACCCCTACTTATGGACGTTGGGGGCACGAGGGTGCAGGAGGTGAACGGCACTTCCTGAAAGTAATGAAATATTCCTTCAAATTAAACTGAAGCTCATATTTTAATAAGGCTAACAAAGAAGTCCTCTGGGTTGCTTTAAGTCAGCTTTGGGCCACTGCTCAACCTCAGATTTAGTGTTAAAATTCTCTTTATAATTTGTAAGCGTTGTCAGAATACTGAATCGTGGCCAGAGGTGTCTTCAGTATTCACATTCATTACTCAGGTAGAAGTATAGATACTAGAGTTTAAAAATACTCCTGTAGAAGTTGAAGTATCAACTCAAGTTTTTTACTCAAGTAAAAGTATAAAAGTACTGGTTTCAAAAATACTTAAAGTATAAAAGTAAAAGTAATGTAAGGGGGAAAAAAGCCATTAAAGACAAAAGCCATTGAAAATGAATGTATCTTAGTATAATGCAAATATATTAAAGAAGCATATATGTGTACTATTGAGCATTAACATGTGTTAATATAAATATATTAAAGAAGCATATATGTGTACTATTGAGCATTAACATGTGTTTCAGAGAGCAGGAGATATGATGACTAGTTGCCTATAAGTATTGTAATGGTGCAAAAAGTCAAACTTCATGTTCATGTTATCATTTATCCTAACCTTTATTGGAATTACATCCAAGTTTAGTTGCAGGAATCTGAGGGAACGGATGTAAGAACAAAACTGGACAAGAACATCTGAAACAACCACAACCAAATTCACTCTATCCGGATGGAGCAATTTAACTGGATAGTTTTTATTCTTCCCTTCCTTCCTTCCTTCCTTCCTTCCTTCCTTCCTTCCTTCCTTCCTTCCTTCCTTCCTTCCTTCCTTCCTTCCTTCCTTCCTTCCTTCCTTCCTTCCTTCCTTCCTTCTTTTTTTCCTTCCTTCCTTCTTTCATCCTGCTCTCTCCTTCCTTCTTCCCTTCCTCTTTTCTCCCTTCCTTCCTTCCATCCTTTTCTCCCTTCCTTCCTTCTTTTTTTCCTTCTTTTCATTCTTCCTTCCTTCCATCCTTCTTTTCTCCCTTCCTTCCTTCTTTCTTTCCTTTTTTTCATTCTTCCTTCCTTCCATCCTTTTCTCCCTTCCTTCCTTCCTTCTTTTCTCCCTTCCTTCCTTCTTTCCTTGTTTTCTCCCTTCCTTCTTTCTTTCTTTTTTTCCTTCGTTCCTTCCTTCCTTCCTTCCTTCTTTCATCCTGCTCTCTCCTTCCTTCTTCCCCTTCCCTTCCTCTTTTCTCCCTTCCTTCCTTCCTTCCTTCCTTCCTTCCTTCCATCCTTCTTTTCTCCCTTCCTTCCTTCTTTCTTTCCTTTTTTTCATTCTTCCTTCCTTCCATCCTTCCTTCCTTCCTTCTTTTCTCCCTTCCTTCCTTCTTTCCTTCCTTCCTTCCTTCTTTCATCCTGCTCTCTCCTTCCTTCTTCCCCTTCCTCTTTTCTCCCTTCCTTCCTTCCTTCCTTCCTTCCTTCCTTCCTTCCTTCCTTCCTTCCTCCCTCCCTCCCTTCCTTCCTTCCTTCCTTCCTTCCTTCTTTTTTTCCTTCCTTCCTTCTTTCATCCTGCTCTCTCCTTCCTTCTTCCCTTCCCCTTTTCTCCCTTCCTTCCTTCTTTCTTTCCTTTTTTTCATTCTTCCTTCCTTCCATCCTTTTCTCCCTTCCTTCCTTCCTTCCATCCTTCCATCCTTTTCTCCCTTCCTTCCTTCCTTCCTTCTTTTCTCCCTTCCTTCCTTCTTTCCTTGTTTTCTCCCTTCCTTCTTTCTTTCTTTTTTCCTTCCTTCCTTCCTTCCTTCCTTCCTTCCTTCCTTCCTTCCTTCCTTCCTTCTTTCATCCTGCTCTCTCCTTCCTTCTTCCCCTTCCCTTCCTCTTTTCTCCCTTCCTTCCTTCCTTCCTTCCTTCCTTCCTTCCTTCCTTCCTTCCTTCCTTCCTTCCTTCCTTCCTTCCTTCCTCCCTCCCTCCCTTCCTTCCTTCCTTCCTTCCTTCCTTCCTTCCTTCCTTCCATCCTTCTTTTCTCCCTTCCTTCCTTCCTTCCTTCTTTCTTTCCTTCTTTTCATTCTTCCTTCCTTCCTTCCTTCCTTCCTTCTTTCCTTCCTTCCATCCTTCTTTTCTCCCTTCCTTCCTTCTTTCTTTCCTTCTTTTCATTCTTCCTTCCTTCCATCCTTCCTTCCTTCCTTCTTTCCTTCCTTCCTTCCTTCTTTCATCCTGCTCTCTCCTTCCTTCTTCCCCTTCCCTTCCTCTTTTCTCCCTTCCTTCCTTCCTTCCTTCCTTCCTTCCTTCCTTCCTTCCTTCCTTCCTTCCTTCCTTCCTTCCTTCCTCCCTCCCTCCCTCCCTCCCTCCCTTCCTTCCTTCCTTCCTTCCTTCCTTCTTTTTTCCTTCCTTCCTTCTTTCATCCTGCTCTCTCCTTCCTTCTTCCCTTCCTCTTTTCTCCCTTCCTTCCTTCCATCCTTTTCTCCCTTCCTTCCTTCTTTTTTTCCTTCTTTTCATTCTTCCTTCCTTCCATCCTTCTTTTCTTCCTTCCTTCCTTCTTTCTTTCCTTTTTTTCATTCTTCCTTCCTTCCATCCTTTTCTCCCTTCCTTCCTTCCTTCCTTCTTTCCTTGTTTTCTCCCTTCCTTCTTTCTTTCTTTTTTCCTTCCTTCCTTCCATCCTTCCTTCCTTCCTTCTTTCCTTCCTTCCTTCCTTCTTTCATCCTGCTCTCTCCTTCCTTCTTCCCCTTCCCTTCCTCTTTTCTCCCTTCCTTCCTTCCTTCCTTCCTTCCTTCCTTCCTTCCTTCCTTCCTTCCTTCCTCCCTCCCTTCCTTCCTTCCTTCCTTCCTTCCTTCCTTCCTTCCTTCCTTCCTTCCTTCCTTCCTTCCATCCTTCTTTTCTCCCTTCCTTCCTTCCTTCCTTCATTCTTCCTTCCTTCCTTCCTTCCTTCTTTTATTCTTAAAAGGCCCAAATGAAATAGAGTAACAAGGCTGTTTTTAAAATGTAAGGAGTAAAAAGTAAAAAGTCGTCTGAAAAATAATTACTCCAGTGAAGTATAGATAACCATAATTTCTACCTAAGTAATGTAACAAAGTATTTGTACTTCGTTATTTGACACCTCTGATCGTGACGGCTTTCTATTAGAAGACGAGTCTCGAAAAACTTTCAAGTTTTTTTTGGATCAAGTTTCATTTTTTTTACCATTGGAAAAATTAACTTTGGAAAAATACAACCGTGGTCATATTTTTCAAGAATTCTGGTTTCCATTATTTTCAAAACTGGAGAATTTTTCCAAAGGGGACCAAGGAGTATCTCTATTTTCGAACTTGTGCCTTATATGTATGTATGTTTGTATGTATGTATGGATATATATATATAGTTTGATATCGCTGTTGCTGCCATTATATATATTTTTTATTTATTTATTTATTTTTTTAATATTTATTTAATTTTGTTCTCCCTTAATGTATGTTTTTTTTTTTAGTTTTTTTTTTCCCCTAGGGTAATTATGGGGAGGGTAGGAATGTGGGTAGAATAAAAGTCATGAATGTGAAAATGTGAATTGTGAAAATTATTGTGAAATAAAGAGATATTAAAAAAAAAAAAAAAAAAAGACGAGTCTCGGCTACATTTGCTTGGATGTGTAGTTTCCCCCTCTCTCATCTGCCATGCGTCATCTCTAAACAAGTCGTGCAATGCACATATTTTAGTGTATCAAACACGTCCTAAGTGCAAGGTCCATTGACTGTCACATTAGTTGCACATGACGGGCCTTTTGCTGTACGCATCTGCGCGGAGTTCTGCTGACTTATCAGAGCCTGCCATATTATGTATGTGTGCAGCTCCACTTGTGCACGTAAACAAAATAATTATTCAGTTGGACTGCTTTCAGATTAGCAACCAGTATTGTCTCACACCAGTACCTCAGCACAATTCCCTCTCTGCATTGTTTCTACGTCCACAATGACGGATTCTGCACCGCCACTGGGGGTAATTCTTAATTAACTTGCCTCCAATTCTCATTGCATTATGACCACCGTACGTACCAGCGTATCTACAACTGTATTTAAAATAAAATAAAATAAAATGTCCCAAAGCCTGTCTTCAAAGAATGTGACTTATCATGTGGCACATGACTTCTTTCTTATCAAGGTAGCTTACTCCGCTCGTTCTTTTGATGTGTGTCATACAAGCTGTAATTGATTCCACTCACTTCTGTCATGCTTTTGCCTGCAATTTGCACCGCAATATGCCACCCTGAACTTTTTGAACCCAGAGCATAATGGAAAAGCTGTGGGCCTTGTGAAGCGTGAATTATCACCTGGTCTTGCACATAATGCTCCTGGCACAGGAACACACACGCAGACAAAAAATAAATAAATAAATAAATAAGAGCGTGTCTTCCTCCAGTGAGAGGACACTATTGTTGCTTCCTGCGGATGCTTCCAGAGCACTTTTTTTTGTTTTACTCTGAGCCAATGAACTGGGTGTAAACTTGAGCTTCAATCAACTGGAGATAGTAATAATATTAATAAAGCTTTAGAGATTTTAACAGGGTGCATATCAAATGTTCCATTGTCTCAGATTGATTAATTGCCTTCTCATTTGCATTCAGGAATACAAGTAAAAATGGAAGAGATAAGGCTTTTTTTTTTATTTGGTTTCTGTGTGCCAATTATGCTTAGTGTCATTTACCATCAAACCTCAGAGGTGGACAGAGTACTTGACCCCAGTACTTGAGTAAGAGTACAAATACTACTGGTCAAAATTTACTCCGTTACAAGTAAAAGTAGCTCAGTCAAAATATTACTCAAGTAAGAGTAGAAAAGTACTTGCTTTTAAAGGTACTTAAGTATCCAAAAGTAAATGCTTTTAAATTTACTTTAAGTAAAAGTAAGAGTAAGAGTAAATTTCTTATTTTCCACATCAGTAAATTACTATATTTTTTCTAAATTAATTTAAGGATCTTTTAACTCTTGTTTCTGAGAATTAACTCTTTGAAACATTGAGTTAAGATTCGGCCAAGGATTTTGTGAAAGTCCCTGCTCCGAGTCCGGCTCATTATCAGACTCAGACGACTCAGCGGATTGTCTTTCTTCTCCTGACGCAGGCGTAGCCATTGTTGCAGCTCTGTCTTGACTTGTTGCGGCTCTGTCTTGACTTGTTGCAGCTCTGTCTTGACTTGTTGCGGCTCTGTCTTGACTTGTTGCAGCTCTGTCTTGACTTGTTGCAGCTCTGTCTTGACTTGTTGCGGCTCTGTCTTGACTTGTTGCAGCTCTGTCTTGACTTGTTGCAGCTCTGTCTTGACTTGTTGCAGCTCTGTCTTGACTTGTTGCAGCTCTGTCTTGACTTGTTGCAGCTCTGTCTTGACTTGTTGCGGCTCTGTCTTGACTTGTTGCGGCTCTGTCTTGACAAACGCAGGCTACTTTGGCGGTATCGTTTTGAGGAGGCTTGACGTATTTCCGCTTTACGTACATCCCAGTGGAGAGCGTGCACTGTGATAGGTCTCCTCCTTTGACAAAAACAGCTTGTGTCCAATAGGATTTTAGGGAAGAAGAAAAAAGAGCAGACCTGAAAGTAACGAGTACTTTTCAGCCTTCCTAGAAATTTACTCGAGTAAAAGTAAAAATATTTGTCTTGGAAATGTATTCAAGTAAGAGTAATAAGTACCAAAGAAATCTAATACTCAAGTAAAGTACAAATCCTCTGGATATGTACTTAAGTACAGTACTCAAGTAAATTTACTCCGTTACTGTCCACCACTGTCAAACCTTGAGAATTTTAGTAATGCTGATGCCGCTTTTTAAAAATATCTTTATTGACTTTTTCAATTACAGTACAAAGGTACAAAACCGAACAAGGCATATTAATACGTACAAATAGGCACTTGAAAATATTCCAAATGTAGAAATTGAAGTGGTATATTTTACTGTTGTGGTAACTCAAATGATTCTCATCATGGCGTTAAGGGAAAGGAAAAGGATAACGCTAATTCAATTAAATTCAATTAAATTAAATTCAATTAAATTCAATTAAATTCAATTAAATTTTATTTATATAGCGTCTAATACAACAAAAGTTGTCTTTAGACGCTTTCCAGAGATCCATACCCAGAACATGACCCCCGAGCAATTATTACATAAACAATGGCAGGTAAAAAGCCTTAAGCCAAACAGTGGCAAGGAAAACTCCCCTTTAGGAGGAAGAAACCTGGACCAGGACCTGGATCATAAGGGGGGACCCTCCTGCCGAAGGCCAGACTGGGGGTCGGGGACGGCAACAGCACAGCAGGCAGGTGGAAGCAGCAACGGGATGACCAGGGGTGGGGACCGCAGGCCAGCACGCAGCTCCCGAAGCTCCGGCCCAATCATCAAGTCCCAGGTTAGGTTCAGGGTCGGGGAAAGGTTGAAAAAGGGGAGGGCCAGGGAGAGGAGTCTTGAGGGACAAAACTTCTCCCCCACCCAAAAGGGGCCGTTACCCTGCCCCTCTCACTCCCACACTGCAGGATCCGGTGTTTTGCATTCAGAGATGCTCTTCGCCACCGGCAGACGATGCTGCAACATGGACAAAAGAGAAAAAAGAGAAGAGAAGGGGGGGCCAGCACAAGAAACTACAGGAGCGACTCTTAACACATTAGAGTTTACACTACCTAGAGATTTACCAATACCAGCTAGAGGCTAATGAGTGACCAACATGTACACACACAGATGGAAACACATTGTGTACTTCTAGAACGCTCCCTCCATCCAAAATGTGATCAGTGACCTTATTGGAAATAAACAAGAAGTTGCATATATAAAAATTAAAGCTGCAAGCAGCGATGAACGGGCCCACGCACCCTTGTGCACGTTCAGGCTGCAGTGGAAGCTTGAATGACTTACATGTAGATTCTTCAGGCCTGGACATTTAGCGGATGAAACACCCACGACTCTCTATATCAAACCATTCAAAAGTTATGGCAGAAAGTAGGTACTATCAGATATGGAACAATCAGATGAAGGGGCGGGGCGCGCTTTTTGGGGTCTATTGTCGCCACGGTAACTCTTTTGACTGAGAAAAGTAATGCGCATCGTGGCAGGATTGAGACGCACATTTTGATGTATAACAAACCTGGGTGCACGTTACGGTTCAGGCCGCATTAACGGCCGAAGAAATGGCATAAATTGCGCCAAAATTACGCGATTAATTCAAAATGGCCGACTTCCTGTTCGGTTTCGGCCATGGCACCAAGAGACTTTTCTTTAAGTTGCGACATGAGACAGGTGTGTACTGAATTAATTGTGTAATTTTGGCGCAATTTATGCCATTCCTTCGGCAGTTAATTCAGCCCGAACCGTAACGTGCACCCAGGTGTGTTATACATCAAAATGTGCGTCTCCATCCTGCGACAACACGCATTACTTTTCTCAGTCAAAAGCGTTACCGTAGCAACGATAGACGCCAAAAAGCGCGCCCCCCCTTCATCTGATTGGTCCATATTTGATAGTTCCTATTTTCTGCCATAACTTTTGAATGGTTTGACATAAAGAGTCGTGGGTAGTGTCATCGGACATGGTTTTAAGTCCTTGAACATATTTGGTGCAAATTAGCCCGCCCCTTCTTCTGATTGGTCGATATAGAGACATGTCATCGGACATGGTTTTGAGTCCTTGATTTTTATTGGTGAAAATTGCACGCGCAACGGCCCTTTCATCGCTGCTTGCAGCTTTAATTGTTGTATTTTTGGATTTGGATACAGGAAGAAGAAGTGGAAATGACGGGAATTGCGTCATGACGTTCTCCGTGCGTCGCTGGTTTTATCCAAATATCCCAAATGATTACAATCACCATGTAAACAGGGATAACCCCGTTAGCTCACGCATGGAAACAGATTATTCCCAATGTTTCAGTAACCGGATTTTTGACCTTAACCCCAATTTTGACTGCATGGAAACGTAGTCACTGATTCCTTCAGTAAGGTCTGAACACCAGAAAAACTGCCACCGAAAGTGTCTGAAAAACGCAGAACTTTTATCAATAATGGTGGTTTTTCCAGATGAAACAAGCCACTGAAAAGCAAGGACACATTATTTCTGAAAAGAAAACATGCTCATATTAGTTTCTCTCCTCCTCTTCACAGACGGGAGAGGACTATTGTTAGGTTTTAATTCAGCGAACCTCAAACTTTTTTTATTTTATGTTGTGAAAATGAGCCTCTAACAAATTCTCCCACACAAGTGCTGTGCTGACTTCTGATCTCAATGTTTAAAATAAAAAAAAGACATTTAAATATCAGACATTATGATAATAAAGAATGTGCACGACCCCCTCGGAAAGATTAACTGTTAAAATGTTCCCTGGAGGGCAAACAAAAGTCATGCATCAACACAACAACCGCACAAACGCACGCACACACACCCACACACGGCCTATGCAAATGCTAACCCAGAAACAAAAGAGCCTCGAGGAGGGAAAAGACCAAAGATAAAACAAAGTGTTCTTTGTGTTAATAGTATACACCAGATCCCAAAATGTTTTTTCCAAAGTCAGCTCGGGGCAAATAAGTAATTTGTTTAATGGTTTTCCACCCAGCAGGAGGCCCAGCACTATTTTTAAAGAAGTGACCACACCTTCAGAAGCTCTTGTAGAGAATCCCCTCGTGGCCTCGGCCGGGTAAAGCACCTGCAACTCACTGTCAACGCACTCCTGTGCGACAAGCAGAACTCGAGTTGTAAAAGAAAATCAGGGGGGATGGTGGATTTTATCATATGGGGACAGATCATTTGTGCTGATTACAAATAATATAATATATTACAAATAATAGCAGTGACCAAAACACCTGCAGAAATACTGCAGGAATGACATAGCAGCAGTTAAATGCAGCCTTCTGTAAGCTTTAAATATCCACTGGGCTTACATCAAATACATCAAAACACAACAATAAAAAACACTTTTCTGAACTTATCAATATGACTCTGTCCTTCACAGGATAAGTAACATGGATCACTGCAAAAACTCAAAATCTTAACAAGAGTATTTGTCTTATTTCTAGTTAAAATGTCACATTTTAGTAAAAAAAAAATCTCATTACACTTAAAACTTAAAACAAGACTCATCACTGGAAAAAACAAAAATTTTCACCTGTTTCAAGTAGATTTTCACTTAAAATAAGTAGAAAAATCTGCATATGGAACAAGATTTTTTGCTAGTAATGAGAAGATAAATCTTGTTCCACTGGCAGATTTTTCTACTTATTTCAAGTGAAAATTTACTTGAAACAGGTGAAAATTGTCAAATAACAAGTCATTTTTCTGGTGATGACTCTTGTTTTAAGTGTAATGAGATTTTTTGACTAAAAATGAGACATGAGATTTTGAGTTTTTGCAGTGAGCGAGACTGCATTTGAAAAAGTTCCAATTTTCAAATAAGTTATTTTTCTGGTGATGACTCTAAATGTTGAAATAGCAGTAAAACCACATTCATTGATGAAATGACATAAGGGATGGAAAGGGGGGATGGCATCCCCCCTCAACTCCAGTACTGCCGATAAGGTCGTGAAAATGGGGTGACTTTTTTTTAAGAAACACTGAATGGTCACAAGGTGGGAACGATGAAAAGAGGAGAATAAGGTACAGGGGGTAAAAACTGGAAGAAAGAAGCCGAATCCCACTCCGTATCTGTTTGAATCAAAGGCTGCTGCACCTTTAGTTCCCTCTTTTCATCCCTTTGTCTGCTCATGACTGTTGATGCTCTCCGTGGTCATGGAGTTTGTTTTTTTATTTATTTATTTCTCCTTTTTCCCCCTCCCTCCCTTAACCACGGTGGACCAGAGCTCCAGGAGCTCCCGGCAGGAGGATGGAGGACCGGGGGATGGTTTTGGGTGGACCTTTGCTGCCACCAAGAGGCCGCAGTCATCGTGGTGTTACATCACACATCAGATCTCACTGAGACCAATTAACATCAGGTATTTCTAAGCGACGCATTGAGACTCATCAAAATAGCAGGCCACAATGGTTGCACAAGGGTAAACTTTTGATTTAATATTGTCTTAGTAGAACCTTTTTGTTTACTGTTCTCTAAATCTCATGATGACGGCGGACGGGCCTGTTCCTACATGAGTGCTTCCAGATGGTGAACAAGTATGGAGTAAGATAACTTCCAAAAAGATGTGTCCATGTTATAACTATTCATATTCGTAATGATAAACATTTGTATATAAATAAAAAAGTTGCACCCAAAATTCTGCTGTCACTAGGGTTGCCACCTTTCAGAAATAGAAATAAGGGACGCCCCGATTTCAGCAGCACAGACGCCAAAAAAAGGGACATCCCCAAAATTTCTAAACTGCATAGATATATACATATTTTATGCAAAAAAAACCCAAAATGCTTTGATTTCAAGTTTAAAGTGCTTTAATAGCATTGAACTTGCATGCCTGTACAGACAGACAACCATACTAGCAACTGAAATATCCTCCTATGCTATGTTTGAGTAAAAGTATGGTGTAATATATGGTGTATATCGTGTAAAAGTTAATTTATTTCAATACTTCAACTGAAAAGGTGAAACTAATATTTTACATAGTCTCATTACATGCAAAGCAATATATGTTAAACCTTTATTTGTTATAATTTTGATGATTGAATTGTTTATTGATTTCATAAAATATATCTAATTTTTTGAGATTTTTTATTTGGGGTTTTCATAAACTGTGAGCCATAATCACCAAAACTATAACAAATAAAGGCTTGAAATATCTCACTTTGAATGTAGTGGGAAATAATATATTTGTTTCACCTTAAGTTGAATTTACTACGAATAAAGTTTTGCAATATATTCAAATTTTCCGACCTTCACCTGTTTATTATGACATCAATAAATAAGAGCATAATATGTGTCAGTATTGGTTCAATACGGAACGCAACTTTTAATTCCCAATTACGTAACAATTCCGTATTTCAAGGGACGGATGGCAAGCCTAGCTGTCACACACATGAGTCTGATAAATTATAAGGGTTAGGATTGTTTTTATGTGAGTATGAATCTAAAAGCTGTGAGTGCAAAGTCTTGTGAATACAACTCTAATTTCTACGACTACGAGTCTTCACTGTGAACACAAATTCAAGTTTATGGGTACGAGTCAAAAAACTGTTGAAATGACGTCACAGGCAGAAACAGCATAGACACATATATATATATATATATATATATATATATATATATATATATATATATATATATATATACATATATACATATATACATATAAACGTAGACGCCCCCTCGAGTGCTGAGCCGTACTGCCACATCCAATATGGCGTCAACATCGCCGCCATATTGGATGTTCAAGACTGCGCTGTAAACTAATACAAGTAAATGGACGTATTTTTCATAAAGCGCCTTTCTACAAAGAAATGTACGTTTTACGTCTCATTTATTCATTCACACACACACTAATATACTTGGGAAACAGTTAGGCACCAAATATAATATGTTTAATTTGCTCAGATGGCAAAAAAAAGAACTTTATTGATCCCACATAGGAGTAATTCATGTTATATCAGCTATAGAGAACAAGGTAGTGCCGGAAAACTATATATATCCCCCCTCACAAAAATAAGAAAAATAGAGAAAAATAGATCAACAAAACAAATTTAAAATTTTTCGAATAAAAAAATAACATATTTGAACCATTTTTCAGACAATAAAATAATTGAAAAAATCTGAAAAGTATATAAAATATGTTATTTTGTTACTTGAAAATTTAAAAATATGTTTTGTTGATGAGAAAATATGTTTCTCTATTTTTCTTATGTCTATGCTGTTTCTGCCTGTGACGTCATTTCAACAGTTTTTCGACTCGTACCATAAACTTGAATTCGTGTTCACAGTGAAGACTCGTAGTCGTAGAAATTAGAGTTGTATTCACAAGACTTTTAGATTCATACTCACAAAAAAAAACTATCCTAACCCTAATAATTTATCAGACTCATGTGTGTGACAGCAGAATTTTGGGTAAAACTTTTGTATTTACATACAAATGTTTATCATTACGAATATGAATAGTTATAACATGGACACATCTTTTTGGAAGTGATCTTACTCCATAAAAAAGTGGTTTATTTTATTTTCCCAGCACATAAAAAGCTTCAATATTCCCCTTCTTAGGGGAAAAGCTCAACCTGGCTAGTGTTGCCACCCGTCCCGTAAAATACGGAATTGTCCTTTATTTGAGAAAAAAATGTTGCGTCCCGTATTGAACTAATACGGGACACGATTTGTACCGTATTTTCATTAACTTTTACACCATATTGAGTTGAATTATTGAAATAAATTAACTTTTACACCATATTCTAGTTGAATTATTGAAATAAGTTAACTTTTACACCATATTCTAGTTGAATTATTGAAATAAATCAACTTTTACACCATATTCTAGTTGAATTATTGAAATAAGTTAACTTTTACACCATATTCTAGTCGAATTATTGAAATAAATTAACTTTTACACCATATTCTAGTTGAATTATTGAAATAAATTAACTTTTACACCATATTCTAGTTGAATTATTGAAATAAATTAACTTTTACACCATATTCTTCACCTGTAGCTTTATTATACATCTGGGCTGATGTGGACGTACGTAGCATAGGAGGCTAGTTCAGTTGCTATATGGTTGGCTGTCTGTACCGTCATGAAAGTTCAATGCTATTAAAGCACTTTAAACTTTAAATCAAAGCATTTTGTTTTTCATATAAAATAAACACATTTTTATTCAGTTTAGAAGTTTTAGGGCTTTTTTTTTTGGCTCCTGCGCTGCTTAAATCAGGGCGTCCCTTAGGCCTATTTCTATTTCTGAAAGGTGGCAACCCTAGCGACGGGACATAAGGAATGAAACTAAACTCCAATCATGGGATGGAGTTTGTGCCTCTGTAATGAGCAGACGCTGCTTTAAGCAACTCCAGTCCCTCCACGCTTCTTTGGAAGGTGCAAAATGAAGTGTTTTTACACCGTTTATGCTGACGGGCAACACGGCGTACGGCACTTCCTGCTAAATTAGTCCCAGCCTCAGCAGTCGGGGTGCTGGCAAAGCAGGACACCTGAATTGTTAACGCTGTCCCCTTTCCAAAACTAAAAATAAATTAGTGTTAAAAGAAAGTTGTTTGGGCAGGTTGTGTTTTATGTAATTGCACCTGTTTCAAAGTCTGTTTTAACTCTCAGGCCCGTGAGACTTCAGAGAGGAGGCATCGCTGGTTACGGATCGTTTGAACCGCCGGTGGAAATCACTGATTTAGCATCTTTAAAACCCTCTCCAATCCATCAATCCTGCTCCAACATTTCTACCTGAATTGACCCAGGACTTTTAATACTTAACGAGAAAGTAAATTGAACCTTTGTCAGCCTTCTGATTGATCCCTGACTGACCAACCGTTGCTGTATCCGGTTTATCTGGTTGGAACAAACAGCCGTCTCTCTCATTCACATCAATGGAAAAAGTTTTTACTTGCCTTGTATCAACATTAAAATCACTGGATTATTTTATAAACTTACAGTAAAAGGAACATTTGTAGCGTTGTGAGGGTGCAGCGTATTTTTACCCCCAAACTGGCAGAAATCTGATCTGTACTTCCAAAACAAGCTACAAACCATAGCTGCAAGCACGAAAGCTTTTATTTATTTATGTTAAAATGGTTAACCGGTGTGTAAAAATGTTAAAAGTGACACCCACTACCCAGAGAGAAACAGGAATACATTTCATCCCAAAACCAACGGTAAATTATGAAAAATATCTGCTTTGGACAAAGCTACGTGTACGGCTACACCTTCCACCGTGCTATCAGCTAAACCAGGGGTCGGCAACCCGCGGCTCTAGAGCCGCATGCGGCTCTTTAGCGCCGCCCTAGTGGCTCCTGGAGCTTTTTCAAAAATGTTTGACCTTTTTTTTTCCTTTTTTTCTTCTTTTTTTTCTTCTTTTCTCTTTTTTTCTTCTATTCCTTTTTAATCTCGAAATTTTGATTTTTTTCTCGACATTTCGACTTTTTTCTCGACATTTCGACTTTTTTCTCAACATTTAGACTTTTTTCTCGACATTTTGACTTTTTTCTCAACATTTCAACTTTTTTCTTGACATTTCGCCTTTCGCCATTTGCCTTCATTCTAAGGCTTGTACAACACTTTTCATTTTTTGCAGCTCCAGACATATTTGTTTTTTGTGTTTTTGGTCCAATATGGCTCTTTCAACATTTTGGGTTGCCGACCGCTGAGCTAAACTAATCAAAATATCTAGTTTTTGCTGAAAACCCCCTTTTATAAACTCACTACACGTGTGAATGTGTATGAATGTTGGTGGTGGTCGGAGGGGCCGTTTGGAGCAATATGGCAGCCACGCTTCCGTCAGTCTGCAGGGCAGCTGTGGCTACAAACGTAGTTTACCACCACCAGTGAGAATGTGTATGAATGAATAACGGTCTCTGTAAAGCGCTCTGGGTGCCTTGAAGGGCGCTATATAAAACCAAGCCATTATTATTATTTTTACACGGTACTCAAAGTGTTTTTTATTTAGTTGCAGTTCATTTTCTTTGGTACATTAATTAGAAATAAAGTGATGTAAAACCCTGTTTTCTGAATGGAAGTGGACGGGAGAGACGACAGTTTTGTCCAACCTGGCAACAGGGACGGGGCTTCACAAAGGGGCAATTACACAATCTCCTTCAGAAACCTCAGATACTGTACATGCTGAGGGCCAAATCCACAAAAGGATTGTGCGGCCTTTGCGGCCACTAAACCGGTGCAGATGAGACAAAAAGAGAGCGTCTAATTCACAAAGCACCCGCAAAGGGCGAATTGCACCACAAACTGCGCTGCCAAGCAAATAGTGTCATGGTGCGCCTGTGCCATTTGCATGCATGTAAATTAGGTAATATTCATACATTCGGCGCAAAATTGCCCCCTTTCTATGCAAATAAGCCTCATTGCAAAAACCGTCTAATTCACACGCAAAAATAGTGGAGCAAATACCGTCTTTTCGAAGCGTGTATTAACTGCGCACAAACTCACTCCTCAAGGCTGATTTATGGTTCCGCGTTACACCAACGCAGAGCCTACGCCGTACCCTACGGCGTAGGCTCTGCGTTGGTGTAACGCGGAACCATAAATCAGGCTTCACTCCCCTCTGTCTCTGTTTCTCTCTCTCTTCAATATCATTCAAGCCTGTGTGATACTGAATGATATTAAGGGTGAAATCTACAGTCAGACATGACTGTAGACAGTCAGATCAAGTGGGGTTGTGGACTTATCTCGGATTTAAAAATAAAAATAACAGGACGGAGCTCAGGATTCATCCATACAGTAGGGGCTGCTTTATTACAAACAATTCCACCATATAAACATATAAATCTAGAATGTGTGTGTTTAACAGCTGACCTGTAGGTGTGTGTAGCAAAACACAGAACATGAATTACCGTCAGATCCTGATCTGATCCCGATCCGGTGTTAATGAAGTTACTGCAAAACTTTATGGGCGTGTTTGCGCCGGCATATCATTAGAGCAAAATCTTTTGTGAATAGGACCTTTAAGCGGGACAAATTGCGGGCGCAAATGCGGCGCAATTCACAGCGCTATTTGCGGGCACAATCTATTCTTTGTGGATTTGGCCCTAAGACTTTAATGTGTGTACGTTCCACCTGCTTTTAACACGATTTTCTCAAACATTTTAGCGCATAAACTGAAAACTGAATCCTTTGATGGGAGTTGATGGATGGTTTTCTTTTATTAGCCGTCAGATAAACTGACGTCATCCGCAGTGTTTTATTTGTGTTACCCCTTATTTTGTTCACTGATTCCTGCATTACCAGCTCCTGACCATTTCCCTCAAATGGTGAGGGGGAGTACTGTATATACCTCGTCCTCAACAGAAAATACCTGTTGACTTTAGCGAGGCAAAATTTCATCCCTCTTTTAATGCAGACCCGATTCAGTCAGTGACTGAAAAACAAGAATCTCAGTTTTGTTTCTCCACCATAAAGTGAGATGGGAAACCTGGATCGCCTGCCTTTTATCTTTTAATGACAACCCCTAAAAGCACCGTTTATCAGGCTTTTATCATTTTTGGGGGGTTGGAAATGTTTCTGAAGCACAGAAGAAGATTGTTAGAGAGATGGTAACCATAACCAGTGTAGTGTTGGCCTTTGACTCGCCTCGGTTTTTTAATTGGTGCCATCTCCATGGTGGTATTGCCCCCCCTGTTTTTGAAGAATGGGTTCAATTTTCCTTTTTTCACATTTTAAAATCTGGACAGAAAATAGGATGCCAGCTGGTTTGATCAAAATGTTTGTTTTAATCTGCAAAACAAGTGCATGTGATCTTTATGTTGCGTTGGAGGAACAGAAATGTCAAGTGGCATCTGCTGCAACGTCAAATTTCCCCAGTGGGACGAATAAACTTACCGTATTGTATCGTATCGTTATGATGGTGCTCTCTAGCTGCTGCAGGAAATCGTCATGGATACAGAAGTGTAAGGCACTGAATGAAAATGGTCCTGGTGCTCTGTGGTCTTGGTCTTGACTTGGTCTTAATACTCTCTGGCAGGGCCGGTTCTAGAAAATGATGACTAGGGCTGTATCTCAGATCAGGGGGGGTGCACATGCCTGGCATGTTATTCAACACTAAATTATGCATTTTCCCATAATTTCAAGCGGAATGATACTAGCAAAACAAGAATATTTGAAGTGTATTTCAAGTGCATTTTTGCAGCAATATTGCTGCAGAACAAAGAAAATGCTACATTTTGTCTGGACTACCTCACCCATCAGACAATCTAGCAACAGAAAATAAAACATAGCAACAAAAATACATTTAACCATAAATATACAAGACTGTCTCAGAAAATTAGAATATTGTGCTAAAGTCCTTTATTTTCTGTAATGCAAAAATGTCATACACTCTGGATTCATTACAAATCAACTGAAATATTGCAAGGCTTTTATTATTTTAATATTGCTGATCATGGCTTACAGCTTAAGAAAACTCAAATATCCTATCTCAAAAAATTAGAATATTCTGGGAATCTTAATCTTAAACTGTAAACCATAATCAGCAATATTAAAATAATAAAAGGCTTGCAATATTTCAGTTGATTTGTAATGAATCCAGAATGTATGACTTTTTTGTTTTTTTAATTGCATTACAGAAAATAAAGAACATTATCACAATATTCTAATTTTCTGAGACAGTCCTGTAAACTTGCTTGCGTGGTTGTGCTTGAACCACGTCTGAATATCCGTCGTTACTTTGTGTTAACGGAGCAGAGAGCAGCGTCTTGCTGGTGCAGGAAACTGCTGGAAGCAGATGAGTGACGGACACTGGCTGATTTATGGTTCCGCGTTGCAACAACGCAGAGCTCACGGCGTAGGATACGCGGCGACGCGCACGTACGGTGCGCGTCGCCGCGTATCCTACACCGTAAGCTACGCCGTCGATTTAACGTGGAACCATAAATCAGGCTTAACGCGCGTGCATTTGTCAGTTTTCTTTTGTCTTTTCAACTGAGCAAACACATAAACTGAGGGTGCAATGCTTATGCACCCTCGTAGACCCGGGCCTGCTCTTTGGTCTTGGTCTTGGTCTCGGTTCACGTGGTCTTGACTACAAGTCTACTCTGTACGTCCTCACAGGTTCATGCATATCATTTTTCTCGTCCTCCTTCATCCTCTCAGGGGGAACAAGAGTGGAGTGGAGCGGCCACCGGGTGAGGAGACGAACTGGGACAGGTCCTGAACCTGTACGCATGCCTTTTAAATCTTAATCTAAATGCACTTCCCTGGACTACTTTTTTTCCTTTTAAATGGCTGTATAACCAGGCCTCTCAGGGAGTGTTCTGACCTGGATTTCTTCCCTTTTACCCTTTTTAAGAATGTAAAGTTTGATGAAGGAAATGTATTCATAAATGCTCCATGACTGGGAGATATCAGTTCACTAAATACGACTTATCATAAAAAGTATTTCATTCTGCTTGCAGGCACCGCGGCAAAAAAATTGTATTCTTAAAAACTGGAAATCAGAAAAAACCCCAGCACCCAAACAGTGGATCAATGAACTTGGATCATATAGTACTCCAGAAAAAATACTGTATTCCGTTACTCCGTACTAGAGACTTTGACCTTATTTGGTTATTATTTAATTATTTAATTTATTATTCATTTTTGTTCTAGTATAAATAGACATATGTTAAATGATTTTGAATGATGTAATTTATTGACCATATGACGGAGGGAAGGGGAGAGGGGTGTGCTGTTGTTTTTATTTTTATTTACTTATTTATTTATTTTTTTTTTCCTTTTTTTTATTATTTTTTTCTTTTTCTTATTTATTTATTTTTTTCTCTTATTATTTTTTTATTTTGGTTTAATTAATGTTATGAAAAGTAAAAAAAAAAGGGGGGAAATATTGATAATTATATTGTTATTGTAAATCTTATTTTTTTCTTTTTTAATGCCCTCAATAAAGACATCTATACAAAAAATAAATGCTCCACGACATACAGTGATCAGAAAAACTTTTTACAATCTAATCGCGCTCGTGCGCTTTTTCCCCCTTTAAAAAAACCACCAAAGCTTTCGTTTGATTTAGGATGTCAACACAACCAAAGTTAGATAAAGCTTTAAAGTTTTCACGTGAAGCTTCAGAGCATGTAAGCCCTTTTGAATCAGAGGCAGGAGATCTGGACTGACCACTGGGATCGGGGATTTAGAAAAACCCCCAATTCCCAACGCTGACACCGCCGTAGCTTATGAACCAATCTCTGAAGACAAAAGAGTCATTTATATCTCTCTCTTGATTATTCTTACTTTATTGACCTGCAGGAGTCGTGAACAGACACACTAATCTCTACCATCACCTAGACATGCACACTTTTTTTTAAATCTTTTTTCTTCTTCTTCTTTTTTTTTGTGGCAGCTGGGAGCTGTGGCTCAAATAACGCCACAGTGTAGCAAATAATCTCTGGAGCAGCTGTGACTGCAGATAAAACCTTAATCAGGTGAGAGGAGTGTTGTAATATAATAACCTGATGCTACGGACTTACAGAACGGTTCAAAAAGACCTCCACTTGACGGACTCAGTCCTGGAGCTAGCTTTAGCATCGCTGTCACGACCCACACATGGAGGAATAGAAGTTCTTCAACATATAGTCATAGACTGGGCTGTAACTTCAGAATCATGTAACCCTGTAGGCATTTTTGAGGAAAAGATGGCATACAGCATTTTTTGAAAGATCAATGTGTCCCAAACCAGAATCCACCGTATGCCAAAAAAATTAGGCCCCTGGTTTTCTATATTCCCACATTCAAGATGGCCGCCCCATATGGTAAATTGGACTGTAAACGCTGTTGCCTATCCTGGTTTAGGCTCATAGATCAAGCAATTCCTAAGTTCCAATAATACTGTGTTTGGTATCATTTTAAAGGAGACATTTATAGCTGTCTTTCAAACCTAAAATTGAACTTTTCTGACATACTTGGAGGTCAATAGAGCTCCAGAAACCCCAGAGAAGGTTAATTTTTCACCATTTTCGCCTATGTTATTTTTATTTGTATTAACTCTGTGACACCTAGGAATACCAGAGACATAAACTTAACATAAACATAACTTTGACAGCTTAGCATACGGCAGAAATGGATTCAGCACAAAAAAATCATACAGAAACAATAGACAAAGTGCTTTTCCTCAAAAATGTCTACCATGTTGTTTTCTAAGGGCCTTTTTCAGTTTTCGGCCCTGACTAAAGACCCTTGAGATTCTCCGGGTGATTTATCTCATAGGTGTCCTCCTTTACGATCAGGAGTTGTTCCTGAACAACGTGTAACAGTAGACCGACTCTTCACTTTTGTAGGATAACTTAAGGGATCAGTTGTATGTGTGTTGCATTGACTGAGCCTTTCAGGGAGTTTTATGATTGGACCTGCAGGATTAGGAGAATCCGGGCGAGGTGGTTAACGAGTTCAGAGAGGTGTGTGAGGTTTTACCAGAAACCTGTGTTATAACAAGTGTGTTTCTGGCTTCATTTTTGTTATATTTATATATATATATATATATATATATATATATATATATATATATATATATATATATATATATATATATATATACATATATATATATATATATATATATTGGAGTTGAGGGGGGATGAAGGGGGACGGCATCCACCCTGAAATAAAAACGGTCCAAATCATCCCCCCTGTAAAACTGCCATCCCTCCTTTCCATCCCTTATGTCATTTCATCAATGAATGTGGTTTTACTGCTATTTCAACATTTAGAGTCATCACCAGAAAAATAACTTATTTGACAATGTTCACCTGTTTCAAGTAAATTTTCACTTTAAATAAGTAGGAAAATCTGCCAGTGGGACAAGATTTATCGTCTTATTACAAGCAAAAAAATCTTGTTCCACTGGCAGATTTTTCTACTTATTTCAAGTGAAAAACTACTTGAAACAGGTGAAAATTGTTGTTTTTTCCAATAATGGGTCTTGTTTTAAGTGTAATGAGATTTTTTTTACTAAAATGAGACATTTTAACTAGAAATAAGACAAATATTGTTGTTAAGATTGTGAGTTTTTGCAGGGATCCATGTTACTTATCCTGTGAAGGACAGAGTAATATTGATAAGTTCAGAAAAGTGTTTTTTATTGTTGTGTTTTGATGTATTTGATGTAAGCCCAGTGGATATTTAAAGCTTACAGAAGGCTGCATTTAACTGCTGCTATGTCATTCCTGCAGTATTTCTGCAGGGGTTTTTCTCACTGCTATTATTTGTAATATATTATATTATTTGTAATCAGCACAAATTATCTGTCCCCACATGATAAAATCCACCATCCCCCCTGATATTTTTTTACAACTCGAGTACTGGCGACGGGACATAAGGAATTAAACTAAACTCCAATCATGGGATGGAGTTTCTGCCTCTGTAATGAGCAGACGCTGCTTTAATATATATATATATATATATATATATATATATATATATATATATATATATATATATATATATATATATATATATATATATATATATATATATATATATATGTGTGTATGTATGTATGTATGTATGTATGTATGTATGTATGTATATATATATATATATATATATATATATATAAAAATGATATGCTCTTGTTCGTCTTATGAGACCGGGGCTTGGAGTTTTGCATTTCATGTTCTCTAGATTTTGCAGAGAGGGAGATGAACGAGTGAATGAGTATCAGCGGTTAATTTCAGCTCAGTTCAGACTTCACACTTCAAAATGCTCTCAGATGAAAAGATCCACAAATGAATCCTGGCATGTGTTTGTCACCGGTCTCTCCACTTAACCACTTACAGTAGTATACCACCACCAGAATAACCAGCGCTTTCACCGTAACCTTCTGAACAACCACACCGTCTATGTTTATAGTAGGACGTTTGTGCTTTTGTAATATTATTATTAAAGGTTACAAAAGCTTGTATTAACAAGACAATGCACAACTATATTTTATATTTTTATAGAATATTAGATGTTACCACACTAAAGCAAAGCAAAGAAAAGAACGTATAAAGACTAGAGGTGTCAAATTAGTACATTGATTGCGATTAATTAATTAAGTTTTTTAATTGCTTAGTGTATTTTGTAATCTTTAACTTTACCTTTCTGTTTGCAAGTTGCCTTCATTTTGAAATCTGTTCAAGTCTGTTTAAAAAAATGAATAAATTACTTCATAAAGCCACTTTTTTGTTGTTATATATCAATGTTTTGATCTGACACAATAATGTAATGAATTTAAAGGAAAACACCTCAAGTTGAGGCTTTTCTCTGCAGTTTTTAGGCGAGATTAAAAAAGAGATTAATTAGATTAATTAATTAGAGATCTTCATTAATTGACAACAAAAAAATGTTCATTGCTTGACAGCACTAATAAATACTAATAAAAAAAACACTTACCAGTATTTGGTTGCAGTCTAGGAACATTGACTTTCATTTAATTTTTCAGGTGTGAAATTGAAATTGCCTTACTTTTTAAAAGTTGTTCATTAGAATTTGATTTAATTAGTTGATTCTGTTTGTCGGACAGGAATTTTTAGGTTTTTTAAATACCTGACATGTTTCCGTGGTTCTTTCACTGATGAAAGCGTAAGGTATTTCAAAAAACCTAAAAATTCCTGTCCGACAGAAATAATTAGCAAATTAAATTGTAAAGCCACAAAATGAACTTTATTAAATCATTAGAATTTAAGTTGACTTGTAGCTGAGTTCCTTCTAACTTTCCCTTTATTCTCTCAGCCCTTTAAGCCGGCGTACTCTTGGAAGATTGAAAATCTTTTGCTCAGGTAAAAATTTTGTGACAGAATA
Source organism: Cololabis saira (assembly GCF_033807715.1). Taxonomy (NCBI): domain Eukaryota; kingdom Metazoa; phylum Chordata; class Actinopteri; order Beloniformes; family Belonidae; genus Cololabis; species Cololabis saira. The sequence goes on along the minus strand of NC_084597.1, from coordinate 4,466,438 downwards.
ACTTTCTGTAAAAAAAGCCTCAGTAATCTTCTGACTTCCTCATTTCTTTGATAGCCTTCATCCAGTACATGCAGCGGCGGAGCTGCAGGATACAAACCTCCTTCTTTTCCTTCTTTTCCTTCGTTCATCACCTGAAAACATGATGTATTTTTTATTTCCGTATTTTTTTTATTTATTTCACTACATGAAAGACATTGTGGTCACTTGGTAATAAGGTATTTAGCAATGCCAATAATTCAAACTTGAAACAACATCTTTCTAACTTGAAAGAAATCAAATAATGGATATTGAATAAAAGGGTTTTCCACGTGGGAATGAATTAATGATAAAAAACATGAAACTGTAGCGTGCAGAGAAGGTAACGCTTCCATATATGTGGTGCTTTTTCATGAATACAATCCAGCCTCTGTGATATATTTCAAAATGCTGAGCAGGTCCAATTTATTCAGATTTTTCTAAGTGACAAAAAGGATAAAAGATCCAAGTGACTGTGAGAGAGGCGTCGTCGGCTGCCGACGGCAAGAAGAGGATGACTAAAGCCACATCTGCATTCAGATCTATGACAGAGACATCCGTCTATAGGAGTGGAAATCACCGTCGTCAGCAGGTATTTGACGACCGAGCTGCTGGTTCATTAATGAACGCCGGGAAGAGCAGAGACGCAGCTCTTCCTCAGGTAACGGGGAACGGCAAAGCAGAACGTGATCAGACTGTCAGCAGGAAAACAAGTCGATTGCATAAAGAGATATATCATAGCAGGGGGTTTTAGTGCATAAACCTATCGTTGTAAAGATTAATGCACATTTTAAGGGTTCGCTGGTACAAAAACCGTTGGAAAGAATTTGCAGATGCCGAAAAAATGGTGTTGGCAGATTCAGAGTCATTGTACACAAAGAAACACACGAAGAAAACATTGCAGGCCTGAATGCTCACTTCCTTACTCACTGTTAATCCATATTTGTTTATTTGTTTTATTAATTAGCACATATTAAAAAGTCAGTAATACAGTTACCCAGTGGCGTCAATTCAGTCTTACTAAGGTATGGCAAGGTTACGAGTCACAGAACTTTACTAGAGTATCAATCAACACGTCCAGCAAATACTCATCACAGAAGTTTATGTAGCTTATCTGTGTGGTCAAGAAAACTGGAACTTTTTCAAATGCAGTCTCGCTCACTGCAAAAACTCTAAATCTTACCAGGAATATTTGTCTTATTTCTAGTTAAAATGTCTCATTTTTAGTCTAAAAATCTCATTACACTTAAAACAAGAGTCATCACCAGAAAAATAACTTGTTATTTGACAATTTTCACCTGATTCAAGTAAATTTTCACTTGAAATAAGTAGAAAAATCTGCCAGTGGAACAAGATTTATCGTCTTATTACAAGCAAAAAAATCTTGTTCCACTTGCAGATTTTTCTACTTATTTTAAGTGAAAATCTACTCGAAACAGGTGAAAATTGTTGTTTTTGAGTCTTGTCTTAAATGTAATGAGATTTTTCTTTGACTAAAAATTTGACATTTTAACTAGAAATAAGAATATTCTTGTTACAGTTTTTCTTGATTGCCTAAGCATGATTTTCAAAACAGGGCCCGTGGTTTCAAAACATTACACACAATTAGCACAACAACACACCAAATTAGCAAAACACTACAGATCCTTTGCAAAATTAAACACGCTTGTAAAAACTATACACTTCTTTTTAAAAACCACACTTTGTTACCATATGAAACAAACACGTTTCACATTACTATACTCTGTTTGCACGAGTTAGACTCTGCTGTGATAAACCTAAAACACTTTTAGCACTTCTACGTCCCTATGATTAGAGTAGGCTACTATCAACAAAGTACAAATATACAGTTTTTCTTGATCGTTTTGGCCCATTTTTCCATTCACAGTTTACTTTTTCAAAACAGCTCACACAAAGCCCTTAACAGAAGCTGAAATAACCAAAACACTTTATGATGTTTGCAGAATGACACCACTTTCTCAAAACTTGTCACACATCCATCAAAACCAAACTTTTCCATCAAAACCTAGAATTTTTTCTCAATTGAACATGTATGCTTTCTCATTTATTTACTGTAACGATGGATAACAAAATTGAAACCACAGCTATCAATATCAACTTTTGTTCAACGCCCTCATAGTATTGACTATTTTACAACTGACAACATACTACAATTTGGGTTTTGTATTGAGCACTCTAACTTAGTTATATAACTTAGAAATATACTGTCACAGAGTATTTACAGTAAAATCAGAAAATGTGTATACAGTAAAATATTGTAGATCTGTTTTTGTATTGCTGAAGTTCCTGTCAACACCATTGATTTACATTTGTTCTACTGTGTACAAAATGGCAAGATTCTGACAGAAAAATATTTATTGCAGTACTTGTCACATGCACGTAATCAAAATGACAGGGTTCAATATGCAGTACAACAAAGGTCAATTCTCAAAGAAAGTACTGTAAATGAAACACAATCAAATGAAACCCTGTAAATATGAAAAAAATTAAAATACAGGAAAATTACGCATTGTCGACACGGGCCTGACGATCAGGCCACATGTCCTCGTCCACGTCCTCCTCCATCCATGCTTGGTGACAACTTCAAGCTATTGACCTCTTTGATAGGTTGAGGACTACTTGCTTTGTTTTGCAAAGAGAGTTCACACAGGTGCTGATCATTTTTAGAATTGAGAGAGCAGTTCCAATTGGCTGCTACAAAGTGTCTGCAATGTGTTGCCATGGTAAATCAGTTATGTTTTGTGTCTCTTTGTGAGAAGTGTGTTAACTGTTTTGAAAAGTGTATTACAGTAAAAGTCAAAGAAAATTGTGTGAAAGCAATGAAAAATAGTTACAGTTTTTCTTGATTGCCTAAGCATGATTTTCAAAACAGGGCCCGTGGTTTCAAAACACTACACACAATTAGCACAACAACACACCAAATTAGCAAAACACTACAGATCCTTTGCAAAATTAAACACGCTTGTAAAAACGATACACTTCTTTTTAAAAACCACACTTTGTTACCATATGAAACAAACACGTTTCACATTACTATACTCTGTTTGCACGAGTTAGACTCTGCTGTGATAAACCTAAAACACTTTTAGCACTTCTACGTCCCTATGATTAGAGTAGGCTACTATCAACAAAGTACAAATATACAGTTTTTCTTGATCGTTTTGGCCCATTTTTCCATTCACAGTTTACTTTTTCAAAACAGCTCACACAAAGCCCTTAACAGAAGCTGAAATAACCAAAACACTTTATGATGTTTGCAGAATGACACCACTTTCTCAAAACTTGTCACACATCCATCAAAACCAAACTTTTCCATCAAAACCTAGAATTTTTTCTCAATTGAACATGTATGCTTTCTCATTTATTTACTGTAACGATGGATAACAAAATTGAAACCACAGCTATCAATATCAACTTTTGTGTACTGTAACACCCTCATAGTATTGACTATTTTACAACTGACAACATACTACAATTTGGGTTTTGTATTGAGCACTCTAACTTAGTTATATAACTTAGAAATATACTGTCACAGAGTATTTACAGTAAAATCAGAAAATGTGTATACAGTAAAATATTGTAGATCTGTTTTTGTATTGCTGAAGTTCCTGTCAACACCATTGATTTACATTTGTTCTACTGTGTACAAAATGTCAAGATTCTGACAGAAAAATATTTATTGCAGTACTTGTCATATGCACATACTGTAAGCAATCAAAATGACAGGGTTCAATATGCAGTACAACAAAGGTCAATTATCAAAGAAAGTACTGTAAATGAAACACAATCAAATGAAACCCTGTAAATATGAAAAAAATAAAAATACAGGAAAATTACGCATTGTCGACACGGGCCTGACGATCAGGCCACATGTCCTCGTCCACGTCCTCCTCCATCCATGCTTGGTGTCAACTTCAAGCTATTGACCTCTTTGATAGGTTGAGGACTACTTGCTTTGTTTTGCAAAGAGAGTTCACACAGGTGCTGATCATTTTTAGAATTGAGAGAGCAGTTCCAATTGGCTGCTACAAAGTGTCTGCAATGTGTTGCCATGGTAAATCAGTTATGTTTTGTGTCTCTTTGTGAGAAGTGTATTACAGTAAAAGTCAAAGAAAATTGTGTGAAAGCAATGAGAAATAGTTAACCGATTCGCCAGAGAGGACTCTTGCTGTGCAAAGAAGGTGTGAGCATTAGATAAAGTTGACCCATGATGTGCAAAATGTGTCAAAGCAATCGAGAAAAACTGTAGTCTTTCTCTGACTCTTGTGCTTGGAGACCAATGAGCTCACCTGCTGCTTTCTATAGTGTAGATACACCTGATTGGTGTGTCTACATTTAAGCAAACAAGTGTTTGCACACCTGATGACTGTGTTGAACCAACTGGTTGGACGGTGTGCTAATTTGACAGTCAGTGCTTTGGTATTGCAAAGAAGTGACTTTATGATAGATTTTTGTGTCTAATGTACGTTTAGTGTGTTTAGTGTTTTGAAAATCACTGTGTGTAGAGTTTTGCAACAAGTGTGAGGTTGACAATGTGCTTATAGTTGTGCAAATATGGGCTGATGTTTTGCTTCTTGAGTGTAAGGTTTTGCTAATAGTGTACTACTTTTAATTTTAGTGTGTAAGCAATCGAAAAAAACTGTAAATCCAGGGCTTGACCGTTTTCAGTGTTTTCCACCAATAGAGGGCGCTCTCATGCAAGTGCAGCTTTCCCTGGTCAAAGTTAAGTAAGTCAAAGAGCAAATGTTTACATAGTCATAAAATACATTATTTTGTGTCTTTGAAAAATACAAATGTTCAAAAAACCTTGTTATTTACTTAATGAGTGTTGTTAGAGGAACTGAGTTCATTGATTGGCTATTTATTTACAAATGTAGCCACAGATGAAGACAAAATCAATCTTGTATGGAAAAAACATTAAAAATCACAATAATCGAAGAATCGTGGCACCAATAATCGAATCGAATCGACAATCGTTATAATCGAAGAATCGAAGCTCCAATAATCGAAATCGAATCGAATCATGAGGTACCCTTGTTTGCACACCCCTACAATTTACAGGAACATTAGCTATTGAAACATTATCAATCATCATTGTTAAGTTCTCAGTGTGTTTCTTGTAATGGTGAATGAATCCTTGCAGAGCTGTTTAGACTATTCACCTCTCAATGAAACATTTCAATCCATAGGAAAGGTCTCTTAAAGGATGATGTCACAGAATCCAATTTATGAGTTTGAAAATGATGTAAATCAAATGCTACGGCCTTTACCTTCACCAGGATCTAACTGAACACCCTGCAGGAGTTTTGACTGACGTATCAGACTCTTCCAGCATCCCAATGCCCAGTGTGAAGCAACAAAGGAGGGAATATCCTTCGGATGAAATAATGCAAACCCTCTAAAAGATCTGTGAATAAATGCTGAGGTGAGCTGGATTAGCTCGACTGAAACCAGTAGGTTGGTCTTACTTTCAGCCCCAATGCAACAGAAACACTTGAAGCTGCCCCTTGGAAGGCATTCATTGGCTGTTTTAATTAGTTTTATAGCGTCTTCAAATAGAGAATGTTGTTCTGACCAAGGATTGTATTTTACAAGCCCTAATAAAATCCCTTTCAACTCTTTTTTCTTTTGTTTTTAACCCTTTATTTATTTTTTTTCTTTCTTGTCTGCACACATTTTAATGGTTAATACCATGCTGGTAAGAACCTAAGGCATACTGTATATACGTGCATTGTTAATATATTTATCTCATTAATATATATACATATTTTAGTTTAGTTTAGTTTATTTTCGGTCATGACACAAAAAAAATAATAAACTAAAATAAAAAATAATAAAACTGACAACAAGAAAACAAATACACTGTTAAAAGAAAACATTACAAAAAAGTTTCCGGTATACAAATAAACAAATAACATCTAGACCGAAAAAGGGGTAGGCTGAAGCAAAGCTTATTATTTGCCTTCCCTCAAAAAGATTAATTAAATTAATGAAATAAAAGCAAAAAGTAAGAGAAAGACTGCGAGTAAAACAAATTGCCTCTGTGGGGATAACAAACATTCCTCAAAAAATAAAAAAGATTTTTAAAATAAAGGTGCAGTCTACATGTACAGTCTACAAGTAAATCACCAATTAAATAAATACCCAAATCAACATCAAGCCACTCATTAATTTAATATAAGGAAATCATCCTTCTTTTCAATGTTTTTTTAAATAAAGTTAAAGTTCCAACTATAGGGGGATCCCACTTCTCAGCCTCCCGGGGAAAGTCTACGCCAGGGTACTGGAGAGGAGATTACGGCCGATAGTTGAACCTCGGATTCAGGAGGAACAATGCGGTTTTCGTCCCGGTCGTGGAACACTGGACCAGCTCTAAACCCTCCGCAGGGTGCTCGAGGGTTCATGGGAATTTGCCCAACCAGTCTACATGTGTTTTGTGGATCTGGAGAAGGCATTTGACCGTGTCCCTCGTGCCATTCTGTGGGGGGTGCTCAGTGAGTATGGAGTCCGGGGCCCTCTATTAAGGGCTGTCCGGTCTCTGTATGATCGAAGCAGGAGTCTGGTTCTCATTGCCGGCAGTAGATCAGACTTGTTCCCGGTGCATGTTGGACTCCGGCAGGGCTGCCCTTTGTCACCGGTCCTGTTCATAATTTTTATGGACAGGATTTCTAGGCGCAGCCAGGGGCCGGAGGGGATCCGGTTTGGGGACCTCAGGATTTCTTCTCTGCTTTTTGCAGATGATGTTGTCCTGTTGGCTTCATCGGACCGGGACCTTCAGCATGTGCTGGGGCGGTTTGCGGCCGAGTGCGACGCGGCAGGGATGAGAATCAGCACCTCCAAGACCGAGGCCATGGTTCTCGACCGGAAAAGGGTGGCATGCCTTCTCCGGGTGGGTGGAGAAGTCCTGCCTCAGGTGGAGGAGTTCAAGTATTTCGGGATGTTGTTCACGAGTGAGGGAACAATGGAGCGTGAGATTGACAGACGGATCGGTGCAGCGTCCGCAGTTATGCGGTCGATGTACTGGACCGTCGTGGTGAAGAGGGAGCTGAGTCGAAAGGCGAAGCTCTCGATTTACCGGTCAATCTACGCCCCTACCCTCACCTATGGTCATGAACTTTGGGTAGTGACCGAAAGGACAAGATCCCGGATACAAGCGGCCGAGATGAGTTTCCTCCGCAGGGCGGCTGGACGCTCCCTTAGAGATGAGTGTCCTCCGCAGGGTGGCTGGACGCTCCCTTAGAGATAGGGTGAGGAGTTCGGTCACCCGGGAGGAGCTCGGAGTCGAGCCGGTACTCCTTCACATTGAGAGGAGTCAGCTGAGGTGGCTTGGGCATCTGTACCGGATCCTCCTGGACGCCTCCCTAGGGAGGTGTTCCAGGCATGTCCCACCGGGAGGAGACCCCGGGGAAGACCCAGGACACGCTGGAGAGACTATGTCTCTCGGCTGGCCTGGGAACGCCTCGGACTCCCCCCGGAAGAGCTGGAGGAAGTGTCTGGGGTGAAGGAAGTCTGGGCATCCCTGCTGAGGCTGCTGCCCCCGCGACCCGGTAACGGATAAAGCGGGAGAAGATGAGTGAGTGATGAGTGAGTGAGTTAAAGTTCTACATAATTTCAAATCTATATCAAATGTATTTATTATATATATATACGCAGGGTGCGATTTGTGAAGAAACAAGAGGGGGGGGATAATTTTGAGAAATATTTGTATTATTATTATGGAAGGAAGGAAGGAAGGAAGGAAGGAAGGAAGGAAGGAAGGAAGGAAGGAAGGAAGGAAGGAAGGAAGGAAGGAAGGAAGGAAGGAAGGAAGGAAGGAAGGAAGGAAGGAAGGAAAGAGATAGGGAAGAAGGAAGGAGAGAGCAGGAGGAAAGAAGGAAGGAAGAAAGGAAGGACGGACGGAAGGAAGAAAGGAAGGAAGGAAGGAAGGAAGGAAGGAAGGAAGGAAGGAAGGAAGGAAGGAAGGAAGGAAGGAAGGAAGGAAGGAAGGAAGGGAGGGAGGGAGGGAGGGAGGGAGGGAGGGAGGGAGGGAGGGAGGGAGGGAGGAAAAAATAAAAAAAATGAACGATCCGTTTTCCGTTTTCCCTATTTTTATTATCAAAACAAAAGATGGGAAACGGATTATTTTGGATTATATCTCTATTTTTATTTTGTCATTTCAAAACATAAAACGGATGGCCGTGAAGTCCACGACCCTCCTCCAGGGCTCGGCCTGCTGCACTGCAGATATTAAGCTCAGCTCTGCCAGGGATCAAACAGCGACCCACCAGTTCATCAAATCCTCTCCTGGACATTCATAAAACATGCTCCCAGCTCGCTCTTGTCCTGCGCTCATATGTAATAAATCACCCGCTGTATATTTTATAACTGGTTCAAGGGGTCGTATTAAGACCGTTGCCTTAGATACTGAAGAAGGGGATTGCTGCATTTTTAATTATGGACATAACTCTGTATTACTGACCAGAACCAGACTGTCATTATAATATAAATTTTACATTCCATACAGCCTTAAACCCTGAATAAAAAATATGCATGACTATAGAAGGGCTTGTATGAGATCAAGACGCTCCCACTTACATATACCTCTGATTTGCAATATTTTTAATCACTTTTTCCTGCCATTTTTTAAAATTTACGAAGCTCCCACATCCATTACCCTCTTATCTTTTTAAATACATGCATGCACACACACAGAACTTTTACAAAGGAGCAATTTTCCTTTTACGGGCGTCTTGTGATTGCCAGTAAACTGCCCACCCGTTATTGCCTCTATGTATTTCCAATTATTTTATGTGGAAGAGGGCAAAGGGACAAATGGAGTAGAGACGGGAGAGAGAGTAGCAAGCCAAGACACTTTGTAATGGCACAGGCAGGTTATAAGGAAGATAAATAGCGTGACACCTTAATGGAGCCATATAGTTATCCTTTATGAATAAAGTGAGATTGCTACATAAAACGGTACAGTACGTGATTAATGACGGAGCTGAACTACTCGCATCGATCCCGGACGTAAAAGGACTCTCGAGTATTTACAGCTGTTAATGTTATAACAAATGGTATTATAAAATCTGGATGTATTGTAAGTAAGACTGATAAAATGCTGCAGACTTTGGGAATTAGACCCGAGCTCGGGGTTAATATAAAAACCGAGGACCAAAAGTCGTAGACTGAAGCCTTTTCACAAGAAAAAAGAAAGGAAAAAAAAGTTAGCTTTTATAAACTAGTGCATTTAGGATTTAGAGAATGAAACAAAATACATAAATAAATCCATATGAGAAGTTGCCCAACTATAAACCAAACTAGAAAATTTCATGAAATTTTGATATGGGCATGCCCTCCTGCCTATTCGTCCCCTCTTGCTGCTTTGGTTTGGGTCTGTAGTGGTTGTGTTCGGGGTGGTTCTATGTCAGTTTGAGGTGTTTACAGTTGTATTTCATTCATTCCTGTGCTCCCAATAGTTAATATTGGGGCGCGCTTTTCGGCGTCTAGCGTCCCCACGGTAACGCTTTTGACTGAGAATAGTAATGCCCATCGAGGCAACATGGAGACGCATCTAACGATGTATGCCATGCATGGGTGCATGTTCCGGTTCAGGCTATGTTAACGGATAGGGTTTTTTTCCACCGTGGTAAAAAACTCCATCCGAATGAATGGGGCCATTTGGCCTGGATTTTGACATAAAATTTCCTTAAATCACAGCTTCATGAAATTTGAATATGTTAAAATCCACAGCGTGCCAAGTCGGGAAACATTTGTACGATGTCTCTACGATAACCTGTTGCCTAGCAACAAGCGTCCAAAGTTAAATGGAAATTTAAAAAAAGAAAGATAAATATCGCAAAAACTGCAATAATTGGCATAATGAGGTTGTACGGTCCGTTAGTGCCAATCGGGCCGAGTGTTTGAAAGTTTGAACGATGTCTCTACGATAAAGTTCGGCCGAGCAATAAGCGTCCAAATTTTTGTCTTTTATTTTGCTTTTTGGCATCTAGCGTTGCTACAGTAACACTTTTGACTGAGAAAAGTAATGCCCATCGAGGCAGGATGGAGACGCATCCAACGATGTATGCCATGCATGGGTGCACGTTGCAGTTCGGGCCGTATTAACGGACGAAAAAAGAGTGCGGAATAATAAGAAAAGGGAAACCATTATATCGCCTTAATGTTCATGTTTTTTCTTGTTTTTTCGGGCGTGTTTTATTTGTTGGGGATTTTTTTGTCCACATCAGATCGGGGTCATGCTGTACACCCGCTGGTGTGCAGTGGGACTTTTGCGACTTTAGCTTGTTAGCAAAATGCTAGCAAGCTAATAATATGCCCATAATAACTGTACACAAACATACACCAT
>NC_084597.1:4413557-4453557 GCF_033807715.1 Cololabis saira | reverse complement strand
TGGGTGGATGGACGGGTTTCGGTTACATTGTGGTCCACCAAGAGTAAAACTTATGGACTACATGTATGATACAAAACACTAAATGTATTTGAATAATTATTCAGACATGAATATTGTATTTGACATGAAATATGAAACTCTACAGATCAATAACAAAAGAAACCAAAGAAAATGGATGATGTGAAAAGTTAGAAGATAGAAAGGTAAGTTAAGTTTTTCCATCCTAACAGAAGATATTCAAGAAGTCCCCTTTTCATGATTACCATTTTGCTTTTACTTCACATTGTTTTTTTTAATCATTTTTATTTATTATTTCATTTATTATGACATGTGAGTCTGTGTGAAATGGTTGTGGCTGTTTCAGCATGAACTTAATTTTAGTTTCACCACAGCTTGATGCGTTTGCATAAACATTAGTGAAACATGTTTTCTCCTTCTTTCACATCTTTCTTCATTGGTTTCCTGTGGTTTTGTGTTGTGAAATCAACAATGTGCCTTCCTCACAATCAGCAAGTGTAGATGATTTCTCAATACAAAGTGATGCTAAGATGAATTAATTAATGCACCAATGCTTATACTAGTTTAAAGGATGCTGTTGGAATACACTGGCAATCAAATTGTTATAGAGATGAAAATTCAATCATGCTTAATTTAGAGATGATTACCTCTTTATTATGATAATTAACAACTAAATAACAGCTGCTATTGTCTCTTATTTGCAGATGTTGGTAACAAATCCAAACGGGTGTAAACTTTTGCCTCCATGGTGGCATCGGTGACAACCATATAAATAAACCTTTTAAAACATGTAGGTCTTAAAAGATAAATGTTGGTATCAATTATAACAATGTGATATAAAAAACCTTGTTGATGTCTTCGTTTTTATAAAATTTGAAAATATAATTTAACTCGTAGGTCGCCATTGTTGTTTACATTCTGGGTAGTGACGTCACACGGTGGCTCCTGCTAACCCCCGTCCACTGTTCTGACACCCAGAAACAGATGAAAACACAGCTAAACAGGTGACGGCGCACCAGAAACACAGATCAAAACACAGCCAAACATTAAGGTGACGGCGCACCTACAAAAAAGTAAAAAAAAAAAAAAAAAAAAAGTGCCGCACCATAAAGCATGAACTATAAAAACACCATAAAACTCAGATAGACTAACAGACCACACGTTTCAACTAGCAGATAGCCGATGCTACAATAAAAACCCCAGCCAGATCTGGCGTCATTAAATTAAATAAAGATGTTCTTGCCTATTTGACGCGAAGTCTGCGCCTCCCGTTTCGTCAAAGTCCCGGGCCAGTCCCCTCAGCCTCTGGTCTGTCATCAAACGGTGGACCCAGCACCCGAAGCCGGTTTTAGGGGGGAGAGGGGTGGGCTATGATCACCCAAACGTGCATATTGGCCACCGGCGTCTCATTCCCGGCGGCGGCGAGACCGGAGAGCGGATGGCGGTGCGCTGCAGGCTCTAAAGCTCCGGCTTCGCCGTCTACGGCGTAGCCTACGCAGGCTACGGCGTAGGCTACGCCGTCTACGGCGTAGCCTAATGCACTGGTAAGATGCGCACGACTTTGATCATTTTTGCAGATCTCCCGTGCATCACAGAACTTTGATCCAGTTTGCCTGAACCGAGACGTCTTATGGGCTCCCTCGTCAGCCTCCACGGCCGGGAGATGCTGCTCATCTATGTTTTACATACCTGTCCCAGTTAAACTAACGCGGCTTATCTTCCCAGAGCCACCGCTCTACGTCATCGCCCCCAGAATGCATTGCGCAGGTAAAACATGGCGCCTCCCGCAGGTCAAAATATGTGATAAACATTGTAGATTTTTAAAGCAATTAGATTATTTTATGTGTTTCTAACAACATATTTTAGTATAAGAGAACAATTGTGGCTAATTAGGGACTACATGTCTTAATAGCCAGGGTTCCTTTTAAAAAGTTGTTGGGCCACTGCCCATGTGTAGGGTTAGTGTAATTGTCGAAGGACAATTATTAATAACTCTCTTGATAACTGAAATAGCATCTCATCTGTGGCACAACAAAGTGTACAACCAAGACATTTCACACTTTAAAGGAGGTTAAAAAAATCTCTAACTTAATTAGTTAGACATTGTCAGCAAGATCTCTAGTAGTAATTAACTTCTGCTGTTAGAAATCAATGACAACAATTACAAATGTACAGCTGCTGCATTAAGAGTCAGCTGCATTAAAAGAGCAGTGACATTTTTGAAGAATGAGCGCTGATAAAAAAGCTGAGTAAATGCTTCGCTGCCCTGTGATTTGTTTTGGATTTAGTGGCCGTGTCATGAAAGTCGGCTAATGCTGATCAGCTCACTCTTTGCACCGTTCTATCAAAACTAATCCAACTTCTGATGAAGTGACTAACAACTTTAAGGGACGACTGCATCAACTTGCATTTAAAATGATTCAAAGCTCCACTCTTGGAGGTAAAAGTGCAGTTGGTCTTAGATGTAGTTCTCAAGACCGGTCTTGAGACCACCTTTTTGTGGTCCTGGTCTCGGTCTCCACAGTCTTTGGTCCTGGGGCCTCATTTATCAACCGTTCGTACGCACAGATATGTGCGTAATGCGTAAGAGCATTCCCACTCAAAGTATGGAATTTATCAACATGTACCTGTGCGCAGAAACGCGTGTAAATGTAAGCACAACTCTGACCATGCGTACACACAAAACCTAGTGGTAGAACAGTGAAACTACAAATAGAACCCATTAAAACAGTCACAGTGTTCAGCGATCTCAAACTTCACACATGTTCCCCGTTTCCTCCAATTAATACAAATTCTCCATTAGTAATTTAGACATTTTGAATAATTGGTGTGACAAGCTATAAAAGACAGCTTTGGCAGGACGACCTGAAAAGAAAATACAAGTACCATGGCTTATCTTGCACTGTTGGAGGATTTAGAGGCCGTGCGCTCCGCAAAAACGCGCTCCGCAGGGAGCGCGTTTTCAAAGAGCGTGCTGATGTTCAGTGAGAGCACGGAGCGGCTTCTCAGCAGGTACCGCTTCCCCAAAAACATTCTGATGGATCTATGCCGTGATTTACAACCTACTGTATGTTGGAGCGAGAGACACAACCATCGCACCACCGCCATCCCAGTTAAACGAGGATTTCATGCCATCGCCGGATTCCCAAACATAATTGGAGCTATAGATTGCACCCACATCGCCATAAAAGCACCATCACACAGTGAATTCAGTTACGTGAACATGAAAGTATTTCATTCAATCCATGCACAAATAATCTGCGATGCAACTATGTCTCTGTCAAATGTTGTTGCTGAGGAACGCAACACTCATTTATTCTGCAGAACAGCTCTGTTGGTGTGAAACCTCCAAGCAGGAGCTTTTGACTCCAACCAAATATTAATTTATATGGATAATCTTCCAAGAAATATATCAAACATGGTCAACATAATTATTTTACTAGGTAAATATCATAAATGCAAATAGAATAACAGCAAACCCTCCATTGTACACCTGAAAAATGAATGTAAACTGTACTTAGCGTCTCTAAAACTGATGTGTGAAAAAAAACATATTGCCAAAAGCTTATATGAAACAATGTCTTTGTTTCTTAATTTTTACCCCCCCAAATGTTGAATATCTGTAGATATTTGATTGTTTAGTTTCATTTGCCTTTTGTTGTAAACTCTACAGAATTTTGTTCAATAAAGTTTGAAAACCTCCAAGCGGGAGCTGTTGTTGCTCCATATATGGTCAATTGGAGGCGTTTCTGAATGCAAATGACGGTAACCGTGCACGAGCACGGCAGTTTAGAACAGGTGGGATTTATCATCACTGATGTGCGTACGACCAGTGTCCGCACATTTGATAAATCCGGATTTTTTTGTACTTACACACATTCTAAATTTCATTCCTACAACAGAATTTAAAACCTTTTCTACGAACGGTTGATAAATGAGGCCCCAGGGGCCTCATCTATATAGTTTGCTTGCGCAGAAAAAGCGCCTGAAAGTTGCGGAAGCCGCCATCTACGCAAAGCCTAGGATCTAAAAAGAAAAAACTAACCGAAAAATCTGCTTATCTTTACGGCAACTCGGACCCTCCCGTAAGAATTTACTTAAGACACGGGGAACTGGCGAACTGCGGGGCCGTTTTCGTATCGCTTTCATACAGTGTCTTGATAATTTGCAATTTAAGGCTGAGCCTACCGTTAGTTTTTAAACTGTAAAAAGTAAGGGGAAAAAAACATGGTTTTGAAAAGACGGGGGGGACGTGTGTCCCCCTGTTGCGCCGGGGAACTCACGGCGTTTAGCGCAGCAACGGCGTGCTGCCACTCACTTGCTTTATTTCATACTGTTTATATACTTATTCTAACTTTTACTGTCACCACCAAATAATGTGGTTTTCCTGTCCTCCATATCATCCACAACATCTTGATTTAAGTCTCTGTGAAAGTCAGTGTCACGGTGGCTGGACACGTCTCATTCATTCTGACGCCAAACAGGCTGCAGGAAGCCACTGCGCATGCTCAGTAGGCTCATCCATATGCATTTATGGTAAAAAGTGGGCGTGTAGAGGGCGGGATATGAGTCGGATTCAGCTGCGCAGCCTTCCAGCTGGACTGTGATTTTTAAAGGAACATTGCGTGCAAGTCTGCGTGCACATGGTTTTATTGATCCGGGGGTTTTTTTGCGCCCGGCATTTTCGGCTCTTGAGTGTACGTGCACTTTTAGTATGAATCCTACGCAGTCCATTTTAAATGAGGCCCCTGGTCTCCACGTCTTTGGTCCTGGTCTTGTCTTGGTCTTGATACTCTCTGGTCTTGTCTTGGTCTTGGTCTTGATACTCTCTGGTCTTGGTAGTGTCCTTGTCTCGGTTTAGGTGGTCTTGACTACAATTCTAGGTAACGGAATAAAAACAGAGTTTCTGAATATTCAATTTAGTTTCTTCACACATCGTAGTCCGATGCACTTTAAACGTCTCAGACGACGTTTATGTTTATAGATCTGGATCCATCCTCGACCCGTGTGGCAGGAGTCCAGGTCTAGAACCAGATATCTGGATCCATCCTGACCCGGGAGTCCAGCTCCAGATAACAGCCATCAGTCCATCAGGCAGCGATGACATAACCTTGCTGGGACTGTTGACCCATTTAACAGCTGAGGAGATGGATGGGAGGATCTAGTGTGTGTGTGTGTGTGTGTGTGTGTGTGTGTGTGTGTGTGTGTGTGTGTGTGTGTGTGTGTGTGTGTGTGTGTGTGTGTGTGTGTGTGTGTGTGTGTGTGTGTGGGTGGATGACTGCAAGAGCGACTATATCTTATGAGCAAGTATCTGACAGAGAGAAACACCAAATCAGAGAACAAGTCCTCACTCAGCCGGTGGTTATTGATCCCGGTTCAACAGGCCAGAGGAGCATCGATCAGGGGAGCATCTCCTCTCATCTGTCATCACCACAAGAGGACACGGCACGAAAAAGACAAGTGTCCCAGATTTAAGCCCCATGTTTGAGATATAAGATTCACAGTTTTTTTTATTTATTTATTTTTGTGATCAAATGTTTTTATTTATTTTTCATCCATCCATCCATCCATCCATCCATCCATCCATCCATCCATCCATCCATCCAGGGCCCGAGCAGAAGGTGAAGGTGCGATGAGCCTGTGGCAGGGTGGAGGAGCTGCAGCCACTCAGGTTGATTGGGGCACAGGTGGCCCCAATCAACCTCTCCACCCTGCCTGCCTTGATAAGGCATGGCTGCACAGCAGAAAGGGGCTCGTCTCGCTGGGTCTGCTGTGAAGGAGCTGAAGCACGTTTGTCTTATCACGTTTGTGTTCCTGCACTAAACCTGTGTCCTCTGTCCTGTCGGTCGGCCCCCGTAACACTAGCCCTGCTACAGACCCTATTGTATCTGTGATGTTTATTATTAGGGCCCGAGCACTTACAGTGCGAAGGCCGTATTGTATCTGTTGGAATTATTCTTTAATCTTTATTCTTTATTTCTTTCTTTCTTCTGACGAAAGGAGTGCCTTTTTTCCCCCTAAACGTGCCCCAAAAGTCACCACATTTTGCACCAAGTCAGGCCTGGCGAAAAATGTGATATTTAATGGTTTGCATTAATGGGCGTGGTAAAATGGCTCAACAGCGCCCCCTAGAAAACTTTGTGCCTCAAGCCCCACAATATGGTTTGACGTACATGCACGAAAATCGGTACCTGTATCATGTCGCAACTTAAAGAAAAGTCTCTTGGCGCCATGGCCGAAACCGAACAGGAAGTCGGCCATTTTGAATTAATCGTGTAATTTTGGAGCAATTTATGCCATTTCTTCGGCCGTTAATACGGCCCGAACCGTAATGTGCACCCAGGTGTGTTGTACATCAAAATGTGCGTCTCCATCCTGCAACGACGCGCATTACTTTTCTCAATCAAAGGATGATAGACGCCAAAAAATGCTCCCCCCCCTTCTTCTGATTGGTCCATATGTGATAGTTCCTACTTTCTGCCATAACTTTTAAATGGTTTGACATAAAGACTTGTGGGTGGTGTCATCGGACACGGTTTTGAGTCCTTGAACATAATTAATGCAAATTAGCCCCGCCCCTTCTTCTGATTGGTCGATATCTGATAGTTCGTACTTTCTGCCATAACTTTTGAATGGTTTTATATAGAGAGTGGGTGCTAAATGTCCAGGCCTGAAGAATCTACATCAAGTCATACAAGCTTCCACTGCAGCCTGAATGTGCACAAGGGTGCGAGGGCCCGTTCATCGCTGCTTGATATCATTCATTCCCCCCTTCTGTGAAGCTAAATGTGAATGTGGTTAACGATGTACGAATGCTAAATTATCCTTTTAAAATAAACATGAAATCAAATCTAAAATGAAACCTGCCCAATTTATTGTCATAGATTTTTATGCAGAATTAATTCAGTCTGATACATTATCAGCAATTCATTGTTTTTTTTTCCCCCTCATTTAATTTCAGTTCCTTAAAAAGGAATAGTTTTTTTTTTATTTTTTATGTACTTTATGAATTGAGATTGTATGTTTGATTTCGTATTTTATTGTCTGGACCCCAGGAAGACTAGCTTTTGTTTTGGCGTCAGCTAATGGGGATCCTTATAAACAAATAAACCAATAAGGTTGATGGTGAGTGAAGAGAAAGCTGAGGAGGCAGGATAATAAACCATACAAATCTGAGTGGCTGCCATTGAGTTTTGTGTTATGTTAAAGTTGATACTCAATATCATCAAAAGCATTAAAAATATAAGGTTTTTCCATGTTTCTGTGACAGTAAATAGCTATTTCCTTTTTAAGGTACCTGACAAAGATGCATGCTATGAATTCAGATTGAAAAGCTCCCCATGTAATTTATGAATTTCACAAACGATATATATCATTCATTCCCCCCTTCTGTGAAGCTAAATGTGATTGTGGTTAACGATGTACGAATGCTAAATTATCCTTTTAAATAAACATGAAATCAAATCTAAAATGAAACCTGCCCAATTTATTGTCATAGATTTTTATGCAAAATGAATTCAGTCTGATACATTATCAGCAATTTTCATTTATTGTTTTTTTTCCCCGTCATTTAATTTCAGTAAAATGCCTCCTAGAGACACGGAGACGCAGATCTATTTATTTTGGTTACAGATCACAAGGTAAGGTTTGCAGTTTTTAATATGTTTAACTCTAGATTGTGAGCTCTTTATCTGATTAAAGAACTGGAACACAATAGTCAATTATGGTAATATTTAAGCATTGAATGGACAAAAAATTACTTTAATTGCTGGTCTGCATTCAGAAATTAATAATAGATGAATGGTGGTGCCAGTAAATATATTCTCCTCAGGGAAACGTCTGATAAACACAAATATGCTGGTGTGAATCAAAATATAACCTTTATTATTGAGGGGGATATTACGGATTAAGAAGGCAATTTAGGCTATTCTTAATCAGCATATTTGCTTGAAATAGCACAATAATTTCTTAAGATATGACAAATACTTTGTTTTGCTTAAAAATCATATAATAATGGGAATTAAAATAATTATTTGTTAAAGCACTTTTGATAAGATCCTGAACAATCAAGGCCAACCAAACTAGACCGTAATATATCTAAGTAGACTTGTAGTCAAGACCAAGACCATGACCAGACCAAGATAAGACCAAAACCAAGACCAAGACCAAGACGGACCAAATTAAGACCAAGAATAGTTCAGCTCAAGACCAAGACCAGGGGCCTCATGTTCGAAAACGTGCGTGGATTTCAACGTGGAATTTTTGCGTACGGAAAAAATTCCACGTTCAAAACTGTGCGTACGCCCAAATCCACGCAGGTTCCTTTGACAATCAGCATGGATTTGAGCGCACATGGAGGAGCACAACACTCCGCCCTGTCTCCTCCCTCAAATACATATGTTTGAATATGATAATGAAGATAAATATCCATTAAAAAACGCTCATCTTAACAAGAAATTTTGCAAAAACAGGTAAAACAAATAAATAAAAAACATCGGCTGTGAGCTGGAGACAGTCCTGTCAAAAGTTGAGGTCTGGAAAAAATAATTTATTTGGGGGCATTTCTCCCGATTTCAGCTGCATTGCATTATGGGTAATGTTGTTCTTTGCTTTGTGTTGCGTTCCGTGAAGAGTTGTGGTTTTATTATGATCGTACGGGTCTGTGAATGTTTATGGGCAGCGGTAGTGCATCATTACACTCTCCTTCTCTTGTTTTTATATTTTAACAACTTAAGAAAAGAACTTAAATTGGTGGATGAAAAACGGCTCCTCGTTCTGCTTTATTGTCATGCATATTATATACTGACGGATTAAGCCCAATGTACAAGTGTATTGAGTCTTACACATTGTGGATGTCCGCGATCACCTCTCATAAGTATAACAATGTGAACAATATACATTTATATTTAAAACATGAAGCATCACGATCTGATTCCTCCGCTGCAGAAAGACAACTTGTGCCAACGGGATTATTGAGGTGCAAACGTGAGAAATAAAGAGCAAAGTTGCTGTAACTCGGAGTGTTGCATCCGCAGGAGGAGAGACCGGTCTAGGTCCCGGTTCATCACCGGAAAAACTCTTTCTGGACCTGCAGCACCTGCAGCCGACTAATATCAGACTCTGAAAGTCGCCTAAACATTCAATAAAAACTTCTTTCATTCATTTCTGAGTCACATCAGTTTGTACCAACCAACCTTTCTGTGACATCTTAGTTTTATTTTAAAAGACAACTTTACAGAACCGGTTCTTTGCTGCAAAATGTATTTTAATGTTTTTCTGTCCAGACACAGTTATGGGATGTTTTAGGATCTGGCTTTAATCTCCAGTAGTCGTCCAGGCCAGCTGACAGTCCTGCCGGGGCCCCGGACAAAATAATCTAAGATGGGCCCCCCTGCGCCCGGATCTCTCCTTCTCCTCTTCCTCTCCTCTCCCTCTGCTCTTCAGGTTTTTATACAAGCTAATGGACGTTAACATTAGAGCTAGCCAGTTAGGTTAAGTTACAAGGTTGGTAAACGTTGGCTGCGCCGTTTCTTACCTTGCTCTACGCTGACTTTATTAATTCCAGCTTCACCGTCACCACCTTTTTAAAATATTTGTGTAGAGAATCTCTGAGGCCTCTATTTTCTTCTTCTCTTCCTCTCTTTTCTCTTCTTTTCTGAGCAGACATTTTGACCATTCTAATGGTTGAATTAAATGATAACATCAAATTTTGAACAGCGGCCAATAGGGATGGGCGGTATGGACTAAAAAATGTATCACGATAATTTTTGGCATTTATCCTGATAACGATAAAAAAATACCAATACAAAAACGTCATCAACGAGAATTTATTCTTCTTTCTTTCTTTCTTTCTTTCTTTCTTTCTTTCTTTTGTTTCTTTGTTTGTTTCTTTCTTTCTTTCTTTCTTTCTTTCTTTCTTTCTTTCTTTCTTTCTTTCTTTCTTTCTTTCTTTCTTTCTTTCTTTCTTTCTTTCTTTCTTTCTTTCTTTCTTTCTCTCTTTCTTTTAGGCTCCTTTCTTTCTTTCTTTCTTTCTTTCTTTCAGGCTCATTTCCTTCCTTCCTTCCTTCCTTCCTTCCTTCCTTCCTTCCTTCCTTCCTTCCTTCCTTCCTTCCTTCCTTCCTTCACGTACGTTGTGCGTGGATTTAACACAGAACCATAAATCAGATTTACACAAAAACATCATCAACAGGAATTTATCATTTTTACTGTGAGATACAAATTCTTACCGTGGGGAATTTTTTTGACGGTTTATCGTGAACGGTAAAATATCGCCCATTCCTAGCGGCCAAACCATTTTTGTGTTGGGGGTTCTTGACCAATCTTGACCAAGGACAATTAGGAAGAAAACAAATAACAAGCTTTTATGTAACTCCAGTACTACATATTTTTTCCAAAAATAGGCATATTTTGAAGCATTTTGAAAAATGATTCCATAATTTAATGAGTAAAAAAAACAAAAAAAAAACGTTTTTTTTTTTTTTCCAGTTCTGGGCCCCCCCCTACCCGGCGGGCGTGCTCGTCCCATACGGTCGTCATGGTGACAGAGATGTCCGACCTGTCATTAGCTCCAACTGAAAGCATCATGTTGGTCTGAACCGGAGCAGCTGGTCCAGTTCAGGGTACGTTTTTTGTGCGCCGCACGTTTCGAAAATGACTGTCCTCCTTTGTCCACTTTCTATCAATGGAAAAATACTCAAATTTCCTCATTTGCAAGCAGTTTCCAATCAAACACAGATCCTGAAAATGTCATTGACTAACAGAGACTCCGGCGGCAGATAAAGAGAAAGCAGTAATTGCATTTGAATTGCAGATTCCCAGAAGTAAATCCTGAGCTTCTGAGGCATGGCCAGGAACAAACATCAGCATTTCCACCTGTAAACAGCAACGGCAGCAGGACGGCTGACTGCTGACACCACGGGCTGCTCTGATGTATCCCCGACGTCTCGGGAGGTAAATCTCACAAAGGAAACTCCCGTCCTGCTGCATAGTCATAGATACCAGGCCAACGGACAGTCCGACCACCTGAGAGGACCTTTTGGAAATTTGCATTTCAAACGTGGAGGCGATGCAGCGTCCTTGCACCTACAGAGAACCGTTAGTGTCGTCGGGATTCTCTTCTTTTACTATTCATGAGCTTTAACACACTACGGCCTCGTGAATCTGAATGTCAGACGGGGTAATTTTAGTGACATGACTCCACCACCAGGAGTGGCTCCTCCAGTGAACAGGATATCTGCTGGATTCTGCACAAACTGAGTGGCCATGGCATGAGTCGTGCGGCAACCATTGGGTGTGAAGACGACAAGATCAAAATTATCACCCCAACTGTGAATAGGGCCGATGCGCTTCTCTAGGCCAACTGTGCGCAGGTACTTATTTGGGTCCTCAGAAGCATATTTGGCAGCTGACTTCCGGAACTCTCTTGATTCTGAAATGTAAGTCCAATGTATTAAGCACATCAATAACCTCAAAATCGACTAAAATTCATCAAAATCGGGAGTTGAAATTGAAAGTGTTGAGTTGAAATATGGCCACTTCTGGTTGAAACGGCCATTTTGAATTCTGAAAATGTCAGAAATGGATTCAGCATCATCAATAACCCCAAAACCACTCCAATATTGTCCAAATTGGCCAAGCAATTGCTGAAATATTGTCCATATATGTGAGTATGCTAATTGTTGCTAATTATGCTAATTATGCTAATTGCCCAACATATGCAAGTTAGCATCCAGCAGTTTCTAAATGCTGGGGACCCATACTGTACATTTCTAACATAAAACTTTGGGGTACTCAACATTTCCGGGTTCACAATAGGGCTCTATAGGCTGGCAAATAGATTATAGTTATAGATACCAGGCCAACGAACAGTCCGACCACCTGAAAGGACCTTTTGGAAATTTGCATTTCAAACGTCGAGGCGATGCAGCGTCCTTGCACCTACAGAGAACCGTTCGTGTCGTCGGGATTCTCTTCTTTTACTATTCATGAGCTTTAACACACTACGGCCTCGTGAATCTGAATGTCAGCACTCAATAAAATGGATTTTGACTGAAGCAACTCACCTGGCTTAGTTTGTAACTTAAAGGGAACATGATTTTAAATTAGATCTGCGCCAACAAGGAGCCCTGGTACCGTGCAGTCAGCCTCCTTAGAATAAAACACTTTCAGGAAATGGGCTGCATGCAGAAAAATCCTCCGGTGACATTACACCTGTCCGTTTTATTTTTCAGCTGTAAAGAGAAAGTAAAAAGTCAAATTATTATTATCATGCAGGGTGTTCTCTTGGAAAAAAACTTTTGAGGTGAAAACAGAACTGCTTAATGTATCGTACAGAACGAGACGGTGCAAGTAAACAGCTCTGTCAGGCTCATCAGAGCTTCAGAGGGAAATGATCACAATCACAGTTTCAGCAGGTTCTTAAAAACATAGTAATAATGTTATAGAGATTTACTGTTTTGTAGCAGTAGAAGCAGTAGTAGTAGCATTAGCAGCAGTAGTAGCATTAGCAGCAGTAGTAGCAGCAGTAGTAGTAGTAGTAGTATTAGTAGTAGCAGTAGCAGTAGTAGCAGTCGCTGCAGTAGCAGCATTAGCAGCAGTAGTAGTAGTAGTAGTAGTAGTAGTAGTAGTAGCAGTTGCCGCATTAGCAGCAGTTGTAGTAGTAGTAGTAGTAGTATTAGTAGTTGCAGTAGTAGTAGTTGTAGTAGTAGTATTAGTAGTAGCAGTTGCCGCAGTAGTAGTAGTAGTAGTATTAGTAGTAGTAGTAGTATTAGTAGTAGCAGTAGTAGCAGTAGTAGTAGTAGTAGTAGTAGTAGCAGTTGCAGCAAGTCTGAAATGAGAGAAACAGGAAAACACACAACGGGCCACAAGCCTTTGGAATCTGCAAGAGAGAAAACAAACAAACAGAAACGGGAACAGGCAGAGACACAAACAGCAACCAGTCCAGGAGCCTCGTTTATAAAAGAGTGCGTAGGATTCATACTAAAAGTGTATGTGCGCTCAAAAGCCGAAAATTGCGTGCGCACAAAAAAATCCTGATTTATAAAACTGTTTGCACGCACACCTGCACGCAATGTTCTTTTTATAAATCATAGTCCATCTGGAAGGTTACGCAGGTGAATTCACCTCAAACACAGAGGGACACGATCAGCGCTATTAACGCGCTATTAACGCGCTATTAACGACGATGGCTCACTTAAGGAACGTATAGTATGTGTTCCGTATGACATGAATCTGGCTTCACCAGATAAATCTCAACCTTTGCGTAGAAGATGGCTTGCGCATCTTTCAAGCCCTGTTTTGTGCGCACGCAAGCTTCATAAATGAGGCCCTAGGTCTCTAAAACTGAATCAGGACTAGGCTACTGCCATTATCTGTCCCCCAAAACCTGATAGAGATTTACTGTTAACACTTTGCACATGTTAGTTAGCTTCCATCCCAGAAATAAACTAAATAAGTATAGGCTTGGGTGAAGTAGTTTAATGAAAAATCACCGTAGTGATCACAAACTGTTCCCAGGGGGAAGATTTTTCCTTTTTAACCTGACAAGGTGGCTCTTAAGCAAGTATCAGAGCACCAGATACGTTGGTATGTGTCATATATACTGTACGTGACCATTAAAGCCTGCACGCCATTCTATCCATTAAGTTATCTGGGTCAGGGTCACAAGGGCAGCATCACACATCCATACACACCTCTTCCAGGTGGATATCAATGAGTTCATTCAAGCACAGCTGAAGAATATAGAAGAATATGGGCTTTTTCCCCGGTGGACCGGCCCCACTGCTCCGTCTCTGTGCTTATACACTAAATCCCTGTTCATGAACATTATGACAAATGGAGTCAAACTCTCACCTGGAACAAATGGTGTTAGGGCTGAGTGAGGCCTCACATGCCTCGTACCTCGTACCACATCACCTGAGCTCGTACCTCGTACCACATAACCTGAGCTCCACCTGTGGCAAACCTGAGGACCAGGATGCAACTGTCGGAGAGCAAAGCCCAACAGTTCCTTTCGTCGCATCTCTTGTTAGTTTGTTACTTCAGGGAATTAATATGAGTGTGGAGGGCGATAGTGATATTGATATTGATTGATGGATGGATGGATGAATGGATGAATGGATGACTGAATGAATGAATGGATGAACGGACAGACGGACGGACGGACGGACGGATGAACGGACGGATGATGGATGGATGGATGGATTTGGTTTATTTCGTTACATTATATGCAACTTATCTTACACACAATAAACAATGACACTTTGTAACCGAAAAAGGAGTCGGCTGAAGACGCAGCTTATTTTTCCCGATCCTGTACCTTCCAAAAGATAACCCAGTTTATCAGTAATACAAAAGAAAATTTACTCTAAATCGCTCTGCATAATTAAATTATATTCAAATCATTTTGCATGAATTATTTTTTCTTTCAATATTTTTTTAAAACTCATCAGAGATCTACATCATTTCAGTTCATCACAAAGTCCATTTTATAATTTGACTCCCAAAAATGAAACACATCTGTATTTAACGTTAGTCCTAGTTTCAAAGACCCATAGCCTTCTTAATTTATAATTTGTTTGACTCTATAAATAATTTATTAGTAGTATCGCGATAAGAAACTTTATTTTTTATTCTTCTAACTCTTTTCTGGAGTTTAACTATAGCGTCTATATAAGTTCTGTATGTGTTTCCCCAAATCCCCACAATATGACATGTATGGCTTTATAAGAGAGAAATACAATATGTGCAAACATTTTTTGTCCAACAAATCCCTTGTTTTGTAAATAATACCAATAGATCTTGACAATTTCTGTCTGACGTAATCAATATGTGGCTTCCTACATAGTTTATGATCTATAATTACTCCCAGAAATTTTGTTTCATATACTCTTTCAATTCCAACTACATTTAATTGCAATTTTATTTCACAATTAGTTCCAACACCCCCGAATACCATACATTTATTGTTGCTTTTTGTTGCTTTTCGATCCCCTTTTCCTTGTTCAATATCTGCGCTGGACGACTGAGCTTGACTGTCTTTGTGCCACGTAGGAAATTAAAACGCTAACTTTCCTCCGCCGTAGCTCACCTCCATAATTACAGTCTGAACGTAATTATAGTGTTACGGGACTAAATACATGAATTGTTGCTTTTTAAAAGTGTAAAATTACATAGTGCTAATTGTTGAACCACATAACCCTTTTTTATTTTTTTTATTTTATTGCATTGTGTATGCATGGATGTGTGTGGTGTGTATGAGTATGATGGTTTTCTAGAATGATGGTTATTTTAGGAGAGAGACACCAGCAAAATAAATAAATAAATAAAAATAAATAAATAAATGGGATAAATAAAAATAAGTAAAAAAAAAATACAAAAAAATAAATAAATAAATAAGGAAAAATGATAAATAAAAAAAAGGTTAAAACGGGGAGTCAGTATTAACACATGAAGAAATGAGAGAAAGCGATGAGGGACGAGAGAAGAGAAGAGAGAAGAACCGTTTTCTTTTCTAATCGGCACAGATTACTTTAGTAATACTGTATTTGACCCGGTCTTTGTACGTTTTGACCGTATATAAACATAATTCTTGCCATTGTAAGAATGAGATGAACCTGCTGTTCTCTACTGCCCTTACTTTTTAACAACTTGTGCTTTTTATTATTTTACCTCTTATCTTATCATTTTATTACTTATTTACTGTTTAATTGTGTCTTGCCGCTTTTAATGTTTATGTAAAGCACTTTGAATTACCTTATGTTCAATTGTGCTATACAAATAAACTTGCCTTGCCTTCTACCTGCAATTGAGATGTCCGCTATAAAAATAATAATAAAATTAAAGCTGCAAGCAGCGATGAACGGGCCCTCGCACGTGCAATTTTCACCCATAAAGATCAAGGACTCTTTATGTCAAACCATTCAAAAAATATTGCAGAAAACTATCAGATATCGACCAATCAGAAGAAGGGGCGGGGCTAATTTCCACCAATTATGGTCAAGGACTAAAAACCGAGTCCGATGACACCACACACGAGTCTTTATGTCAAACCATTCAAAAGTTATGGCAGAGAAAAGTTTTCTAGGGAGCACTGTTGAGCCGTTAGGCCATGCACATTAATGCAAACCATGAAATATCAAATGTATTGCCAGGCCTGGCTTTCGTGCAAAATTTGGTGACTTTTGGGGAACTATCAAATATGGACCAACCAGATGAAGGGTGGGCGCGCTTTTTGGCGTCTAGCATCGCCACGGTAACGCTTGTAATGCACGTTGTCGTAGGATGGAGTCGCATATTTTGATGTATAACACACATGGGGGCACGTTACGGTTCGGGCCGTATTAACTGCCGAAGGAATGGCATAAATTGCGCCAAAATTACACAATTCAAAATGGCCGACTTCCTGTTTGGTTTCGGCCATGGCGCCAAGAGACTTTTCTTTAAGTTGCGCCATGATACAAGTGTGTACCGATTTTCGTGCATGTACGTAAAACCGTATTCTGGGGCTTGAGGCACAAAGTTTTCTAGGGGGCGCTGTTGAGCCATTTTGCCACGCCCATTAATGCAAACCATTAAATATGACATTTTTTGCCAGGTCTGGCTTGCGTGCAAAATTTGGTGACTTTTTGGGCACGTTTAGGGGGAAAAAAGGCCCTCCTTTCGTCAGAAGAAAAATAAAAAATAAAAATTCCTACAGATACAATAGGGCCTTCGCACTGTAAGTGCTCGGGCCCTAATAAAATAACAGGGCCTCAGCTTCCCCCAATTCAAACAGTCTATTACGCTTCTATAAAATCCTCTTCAGCGTGACCCATGGTGAACGACTCTATGTTCTTTGAGCTCATGCTGTTTCTTCTCTCTGCCCTCGACCCCATGAGCAACGCTCTCCGCAACCCTTTTTTGTATTCCAGAGGACAACGCTCCAACACAATCCCCAACCAAGAGGACTATTGATTCAAACCGTACTATATTGATCTTTCACATCTTTGGGCATTAAAAAAATACTTTTATTTTTTTTTTCAATCCTGTGGTTCCATTCACTGAATTTCATTGCCAACAGAGACCTCGTCTTTCACCCTGTTTCAGTCTGGTGTTAATTCATCTGTGAGTTTAATGCTAGATTGCTGCTACCTGTTGAGCTCCCGCTAAGCCAGCACTGAGCTGAGCTGTTGTTTTATTACACTCCAGCAGTGAATTGAGTATAAAAATCAAAAAACTGCATCAAATGGATCACTGACTTTTAGACTTGTGCGACCTTTACTGGAGAGGCCTGACCATTGTACCATCAAAGCTCCTGATGGAGAAAAAAGGGGATTTGCAGGAAACGGGGAGATTCTGCGTAAATGGGGATTTCTCATATGTCTCATATAGGCTGAGAAACAAACAATTGTAAGGTTTAACTCATCACAATACAGCAATTATAATACACTTTAAAGGAGCAATCTGTAATGTGAACCCAAAATTCATAAATTCATAATCCACATACAAATCAAAGGCAAGGCAAGTTTATTTGTATAGCAGAATTCAACACAAGGTAATTCAAAGTGCTTTACTTCAACATTAAAAGCAGCAAAACACAATAAAACAGTAAATAACAAATAAAATTAAAGCTGCAAGAAGCGATGAACTCTTGCGCGTGCAATTTTCACCAATAAAAGTGAAGGACTCAAAACCGAGTCCGATGACACCACCCACGACTCTTTATGTCAAACCATTCAAAAGTTATGGCAGAAAATAGGAACTATCAAATGATACAGGTGTGTACCGATTTTCGTGCATGTACGTCAAACCGTATTGTGGGGCTTGAGGCACAAAGTTTTCTAGGGGGCGCTGTTGAGCCGTTAGGCCACGCCCATTAATGCAAACCATTAAATATCACATTTTTCGCCAGGCCTGGCTTGCGTGCAAAATTTGGTGACTTTTTGGGCATGTTTAGGGGGGAAAAAGGCCTTCATTTCGTCAGAAAGATAAAAATAAAAACAACAATTCCTACAGATACGATAGGGCCTTCGCACTGTCAGTGCTCGGGCCCTAATAATAAGAAAAGAGGTAAAATAATAGAAAGCACAAGTTGTTAAAAAGTAAGGCCAGTAGAGTACAGTAGGTACATCTCATTGTTACAATGGCAAGAATTATGTTTCTATACGGTCAAAACGTACAAAGACCGGGTCAAATACAGTATTACAAAAGTAATCTGTAACAATTCATACGGTGAACTAAACCAATTTGACAATTCTATGCCACAATGTCTGTTTCCAGGTCTTATTTCACACAACTGACGAGAATTACGTTTCTATACGGTCAAAACGTACAAAGACCGGGTCAAATACAGGATTACAAAAGTAATCTGTAACAATTCTTTGCTGTCCACAAGCTATTTTAATACGCCCTTTTCTCACTACTTAGCTTTTTTCGTGTAGCGGGTGGTTGCGGTTTGGCAAAGTTCACCTATCCTGAAACGCTACCTGGAAACAAGTTCAAGTACACCCACAAGCCCTGCGACCTCCCCACGTATTACTGTTGTGCTCGCTATCGCCACACATGGCTGAAAGTGGTATTACAAGCCGGGACGGACCGAAGGTAGTAATTTAGCACGTTAACTCGGTCGATATATTGCAGCCAAATACAAAGCCATGATTTTTGTGACTTGGTGTTATGATTAAGGTTTTATTATTTTACTTGGGATCTTTTTTTAGTGACGTAAACACCTTTTTCTGTTGTTGTAACAGCTCGGCTGTATTGTGAATGAGGCGCTACCTCAGTTTACTTCTGACTCTAAAATAAAGAGCTAAATAAGTGACTCTGATGTCTTGTATTCTTAAACTATCTAGAATACACAATTTTTTTTAGATTTACCGCCCACATTGTCTTGTATTTGCACAATGTATCGGTATCTAATCAGTATCACCGATACCAGCCTAAATTTTACTCAATATCTACGGTGGCCGAGACCTGCCACTGCTGAAAATGAAAGTAACGCTGCAAACAGAAACAAACGCCGCTGCAAATAAAAGAAATGCTGAAAATATAAAGAAACCACGCTGCAAATTAAAAAAAACCACGCAAATAAAAAAGCCACAACGTAAGTGAATTACCGGGGACTGTTTTTGCCGATGCACCGGTGTTTTTTACGTGAGAGGAGAAGTCCCTGACCACCACACACAGCTTCAACTTCACATTCATACTAATAACTATTGTTAGACACGCTTTAGATTATTCTTGGCATTATTATTAATGATAAAAACAACAAAAACAACAACACCGTTGTCCTCTCGCATAAAAACACAGGTGCATCGGCAAAAACAGTCCCCGGTAATTCACTTCCGTTGTGGCTTTTTATTTGCAGCGTTTTTTATTTTATTTGCAGCGGGGTTTCTTTATATTTTCAGTGTTTCTTTTATTTGCAGCGGCGTTTCTATTTGTTTGCAGCGTTTATTTTATTTGCTAAGCGTTTATTTCATTTGCTAAGCGTTTATTTTATTTGCAGCTGCGTTTGTTTCTGTTTGCAGTGTTACTTTTATTTTGAGCAATGGCTGGTCTCGGATAATAAATATCGGATCTGAAAGGAAATCGGTGGTATTCAACATCACTACTACAGAAGGCCTTCAAACTATTGCTGCTGTAGCAAACTGAATTGCTGATTTTATTTAATTGATTTATTTTATTTCACAATATGTTATTGATATGAACCTGTTAGTCCCGCCCCTTGGCGGCCCGGAAGTGTCGAGGTGACGAGTTCCGCCTCGCGGGTTGTTGTTGTCCGGAAATGAGGTGTCAATAAAGGTTCCGTGCCGTGCACGGCTGAGTTCCGACCTGACTTCTCTCTTATTCCTGTCCACACTCATCGATAACGTGAGTAACTGCTCGGCTACATTGGTGGCAGCGGTGGGATATTCGCATAAGCCCCCGCTGGTGTATAGTGACTGTTATCTGCAGCGTGTGTGGGTGTGGAGCACCGCCCGACCGCGCTCATAGCTTAGCTGTTAGCACCGCAACCGCAGGTCCGCGGTGGTTCCGTCTAGATTAGATAGGCTGTGGCACCTGTCCACGTTGTTTTTATATATATATATATATATATATATACCAGCCGATTTTTCTTTTTTTCTTTTTTTACACCAGTTTTGACTACAGTTTTTTCTTTTTTTTTTTTTTTTCTCAACCACTATCGTGATGTGGCGCGATGAAGAACCTAAGTTTGTGCCGCCCAGCAGCCTGTATGCTCGCCATTCACCCACCAGAGGGGTAAAAGTGGAGCTTCCCGCCCCGTTTACTGGTGAAGGAGGGCAAAGTTTCACCAATTGGGCCAGGCAGCTGGAGGTGGCGATCCGTGCAGCCACGGGGGAGGACGCCCACTACCATGCTGAGCTGGTGCGGATCCTGCCAACCCGTCTGGCAAAAGCAGCGTTCCTTCTGTGGGATAGTCTCCCGGCGGTGGTGAAAGACGACTACGCAGCTGTGAAAGACAGACTCGCCATCGCATTTGGACGGCGCCAGATGATGGAGCAGTTTCGGGCTAGCCTGACGGCTCGCCTGCGTGCACCGGGGGAGAGCCTGGAGATCTACGCCGCTGACGTGAGCCGGTTGGTGGCTGAGGCGTTCCCTACCTACGGCGCCGCAGCCCAGGCGGAGGAGAGGTTTCGCCGCTTCTTGGCTGGGTTAGACCCGGCACTGAAAGCAAAGTGCCTGGAGCAGGGTGCTATAGACCTGGAGACGGCGCTGGAGGTGGCTGAGCGGTGTGAGAACGCTCGGCTGGCGCTCCAGAGAGACTGTACCGTGGCCGCGAGAAGTTCCTTCTCATCACCTGTGGCTCAACCTGTACAGGTGGTAACCACTGATGATAGTTTAAAAGTGGCTGTGAGTAAATTAACGGAGGAGATGCAGGATGTCCGGGTTGAAATGAGAGAACTGTGTGAGGAGAACCGCAGGCTGAGAGCCGAGCGGGCACATCGGAGGGCATCATCTCCTGTTCCAGTGCGTGGTCGCCACGAGGACAGGGAGTGGAGCGACCCCACGGGGGCCTACGACTATCGTCGCTATGACTACACCCCGGAGCGACCCCGATATTCATCCCCAGAATACCGTGAGCGCACCATGGAGCGCCCACAACATTCGACACCAGATCACCGTGACGGTACCCCAGTACGGCAATTGCGTTCGCCCCGGAATCATTATGAGCGCTCCCCGGACCGCAGATCAGACTCCTACACTGCAG
Organism: Cololabis saira; assembly: GCF_033807715.1. Lineage (NCBI taxonomy): Eukaryota > Metazoa > Chordata > Actinopteri > Beloniformes > Belonidae > Cololabis > Cololabis saira. The sequence goes on along the minus strand of NC_084597.1, from coordinate 4,432,328 downwards.
GTGAGCAGCCACGGGACCGCGGCCGTAGCCAGACATCAGAGGCACCATACCGCTCAATGCGTAGTGCTAGTCCTGGGTGGCGTTCCACGTGTGATGAGCAGCCGAAGCCTGGCAGAGTGCGCTTCCTATCACCGTCATCACGTCCGTAGGGAAACCGGCAGTAGTTGGCGTTGCGGCTCGAACGTCAACTGTAGGTCCTGGGAGCCACCACAAGGAGGACACCACGGACATGCAGCACGGTGACCCCCCCACGTCCTATGTGAGAGGCGTGGTGGAGGGTGCTGAAGTCCCCATCTTAGTAGACACAGGTGCTAATGTGTCATTGATTGATGCTGAATTTTGCAGGTCCATTCCTTCACTGCGCCACCGGCCGGCGCATAAAAACTTTGTCCGTGCATGCGCCGTGAACGGCGAAATGTTAGACATACTGGGTTCAATGGAAATTAATTTTCGGTTGGGTGATATGAACTGGTGTCACACATTCCATGTTATGCGGAGGAGTACACAAAACATTCTGCTGGGTTTAGATTTCCTAACCAGAAATGTAGCTCTGTTGGATCTAGGTCACGGAGTATTACAGGTGCAGGGTGTCACGGTACCACTTCTCCAACGTGCTGAACTGATCCCGAAGTGCTGCAACGTCTCCATTGCCACGTCAATGACTCTACCACCTCTGTCCGAAGCCATAGTACCGGTAGAGGTGTCACCCAATGGTAAGGGGAGTGGACTCAGCACAGACTATGAAGGGTATTTAGAGCCTAATGTCCTGGAGACGACGGGTCTGGTCATTGCACACACTGTGAGTAATGTGGAAAAGGGTAGCACTGTGGCGCGTGTACTTAACACTACGGGACAGGAGGTGCACTTGGCACAGGGGTTGCACCTAGGCGAATTTTACCCCGTGGGAGATGGTGACCTTGTTTTGCCCCCTTGTGCAGATGAGGTCCCGGACACTGCGGATGTGCCGGTATCGCTGGAGGGGTCGCCCACCACGTCGGAGCAGCGGAGTGCCTTAACCGCGCTGCTGCGTGGTTACTCGGGTGTCTTTAACCTCGCGGGCCGGAACACTGGCAGGTGCACTCAGGTGAAGCACCGCATTAACACAGGTAACCATTCGCCTATAAAACAGCGTGCTTATCGTGCTTCTCCCGAAAAGAGAGAGGAGATCGAACGCCAGGTTGCTGACCTGTTAGCAGATGGGTTGGTGGAAGAGAGCTGCAGTCCGTGGGCGTCTCCAGTGGTGCTCGTACGTAAGAAAGGGGGCCAGTGGCGGTTCTGTATTGATTATCGTCGACTAAACGCGGTGACTGTGAAAGACTCACACCCCCTCCCACGAGTGGATGACAGCTTGGACGTACTCTCTGGCGCATGTTGGTTTAGCACGCTTGACTTCTCCAACGGCTACTGGCAGGTAGAGGTAACCGAGGAGGACCGGGAGAAGACGGCTTTCACCACAGGCAGGGCCCTTTACCAATGGCGCGCCATGCCGATGGGTTTAACAAATTCTCCCGCTACTTTCCAGCGCCTCATGGAGCTCGTCCTGAGGGGGTTACCGTGGCACATCTGCCTGGTTTACCTCGACGACATTTTGATTAATAGCAGAACATTTTCAGAGCATTTGGGCCACGTGGAGGAGGTACTGTCGAGAATTCAGAAAGCAGGCCTTAAATTGAACCCGAAAAAATGTCACTTCGCCAAGGACCACGTGGTCTTTTTGGGTCATGTTGTTTCTCAACATGGCCTGCAGCCCGACCCGCGGAACACAGAGAAAGTGAGGACGTGGCCGACGCCCAGCAGTCCCTCTGAAGTCAGGGCATTCGTGGGTTTGTGTTCATACTATCGGCGCTTTGTGCACAACTTTTCCCGGCATGCGGGGCCATTGAATCGCTTGGCGGGAAAGAATGTTTCCTTTGAATGGACGGAGGAGTGCGATGTGGCCTTCACTTATCTCAAGCGTGTCCTCACCTCTTCGCCCGTGGTGGCCATGCCCGACTTCAAGCTGCCCTTTAAAGTTTATACTGATGCCTCAAAGGAGTCAGTAGTGGCAGTGCTGGCACAGGAGAAGGAGGGGCTTGAGACAGTGGTTGTTTATGAAGAAGTGGTCCACCTTCGACAGGGAGCTGTGGGCCGTAGTGTGGGCGGTGCGTGAGTTTAAACATTACCTCGGCACCGCCACCTTCACAATAATCACTGACCACCGCCCCCTACTAGGGTTAAGGCGTATGGCCCTTGACACGGACCCCACGGGGCGCCGTAGTCGGTGGGTGTTGGAGTTGGATCCATTTAACTGGGTCATGGTGCACAGGGATGGAGCCCGACATAGGAATGCGGACGCGTTGTCGCGCAGGCCTGTGTCCCCTGATTCACCTGGTGCAGACATGGTGCCATCCCAAACGTCTGTCGTGGCCGCTGCAGGTGATCTTAGCGAGAGTCTGCCACCGGATGGTGTAGCGCTGGCGCCGCTAGCGCCGACTTACTCTTTGGCGGGTGGTGACACGGAGTTACAACTAGCCCAAAAAGAGGACCCAGACATAAGCGCGGTGATGGTTTGGGTGAAGCAGGGTGCGAGGCCGGCCAGGAAACAGATGCGCGGTACCCCGGCTACGTTGCGTAAGTTGTGGCGTGTCTTTCCATTCCTTGTCACGGATAGGGGATTACTTTGCCGGATGGAGGGTGACCAAATCCAAGTAGTGGTTCCTGCATCCATGGTGCCCGAGATTTTACATCATCTCCACGGGGGCGTTAGTGCGGCCCATTTTGCGGTGGACCGGGTATGGGACAGAGCCAAGCAGTCCTATTTTTGGCCTTTTATGTGGGGCGATATTAAGAGGTGGTGTGAACAGTGTAGGGCGTGTCAGACACGCAGAGCACCCGTCCCCAGTCAGAGAGCACCGATGGGGGGCTGCCAAGTCAGCCGGCCACTTCAGCGGGTGGCTGCTGATATTTTAGAGCTGCCAACAACTTCCCGGGGTAATCGGTACGTCTTAGTGGTAGAAGATTACTTCACTAAGTTTGTCAATCTTTATGCCCTGTCCAACCAAACCGCACCCACTGTAGCCCGTTGCCTTTTCGATGACTATGTGCTGGTGCATGGGGTCCCGGAGGTATTGCACACAGATCAGGGACGACAATTTGAGGCAGAGGTCATACAGTGTCTTTGTCAATGGTTGGGAATTAAAAAAACGCGCACCACTGCGTACAATCCGAAATCGGATGGCATGGTGGAGCGGCACAATCGGACCCTCATCGACCAATTGGCCAAGATACTGTTGACCCATGGGGGTGAATGGGACATGTATCTTAAACAGGTGGCATTCGCATACAACACGTCCAAGCATACCAGTACTCGCGTCACTCCATACTACCTCATGCATGGTCGGGAGGCGCGTGTTCCCGCTGAGGTGCTGGTACCATCTGCAGTCCGGGCATCGCAGGGTGCAGGGTCACTCACCGATTATGTCTCCAGTACGGCACAGCGCCTGGAGGTGGCTTTTAACACCGCTCGCCTCAACTCTGAGGAGGCACATGATAGACAGAAGCTTTATTACGACAGAAGGGTTTGTCATCACGCGTTCGGCGAGAATGCGTTGGTGTGGCTTAATGATCCTACGGAAAGCCGTACCAAATTAGCGCCACACTGGAAGGGCCCGTATCGGGTTGTACAGGTGTTAGATTCGGGGGGTGAGACAGCGCTTACCTACCGCATTGACAGTCCACTGAATCCGCTGGAGCGGACGCAGGTGGTCCATCACGATCGCCTGAAACCTTACACGCTGCCGCTGCCATCACCTACCTCCCTTCCGTTACCTCCATCTCCCTCTGCTCCAGGTATCTCGTTTGGGGTTGATGATAATTGGGGGAAATCAGTGTCTGGCCCGAGTCAGTCTCGGGTGGGACGCATTGTAAGACCCCCCACATATCTGCAAGATTTTGTCACATATTGAATATGTACGGCCTAGGTTTGTGTAGGTGTCTGTTGGTCCGGGAGGACCGAGTTTTGGTTTATTGTGGCGTTCAGTCCCATAGTTGGCTCCTGAGGGAATGAGTTTCTTCTTTTGGTATGGGGGTATTTTCTGTTTTTTTTGTCTTTCTTTTGCTTTTCTTTTTGGACTGTGTCCATGATTTTATATGTATTTTTATTTCTAATAGAAACGGGACGTTTCCAGTTGAGGGGGGGACGTATGTAGCAAACTGAATTGCTGATTTTATTTAATTGATTTATTTTATTTCACAATATGTTATTGATATGAACCTGTTAGTCCCGCCCCTTGGCGGCCCGGAAGTGTCGAGGTGACGAGTTCCGCCTCGCGGGTTGTTGGTGTCGGAGATGAGGTGTCAATAAAGGTTCTGTGCCGTGCACGGCTGAGTTCCGACCTGACTTCTCTCTTATTCCTGTCCACACTCATCGATAACGTGAGTAACTGCTCGGCTACACTGCTAAAAAACATGGATCAATAAGATGAGGCTAAAATAGATATCTTTGTAAAATATAAACCAGTTTAGGGCACATACAGTAGATGTTAAGGGGAAAGTAACTTGGTAAAATCTTGAGCACAAACCAAACATGTATTATGAATGAATGAATGAATGAATGAATGTTTATTTCGTTCAGCAGCAACATCATAAAAAAAGAACAAACATAAACAAAACAGAAAAAATAAATTAAACTATGGCTGAACGAAAAGGGTTTGGCAGAAGCATAGCTTTTAGGCGCCAAACCCTTGTTTACTATTCAAAATTTGACAAACAAACAAAACATATTCTAGTAATACAGTACTTTATAGTACTACAACAATGTATATTAACATATATATCCAAAACTTTACCAAAATTACACAAGAATACACTATTACACTTCATGTTAACATAAAATGTTGCGCCACTTTTAGATTTAAACTGAAAACTCTTTTAAAATACTTTTTATTACATTTTTGACTGCACTGTAACCCTATCTATGTTGTCTATGATCTAATCCTTGTTTTAACTGATGTTCTTAAGTTTTTTATCTTATTTAATGGCTCCTTTTTCCACTTTTCCACACTTCATTGTTTCTAATGTCCTGAAGCATTTCAGTGCCGGTGTAAATAACTTTCAGTTGCCTCCGTGTTTGACATGTACTAGAGAATTTTTGGCATACTCTTTTTCACAATATTCCTTCATTTAATTGTTGATTTACAGGCATTCATTTATTATTCATTTATGCAGAACTCTGTCAAAAACACTAAGAACTAAGCTTTGTAATTTGACAGGATTTGCTATCCTGTTTTAGTTTTGGTAGTTTTTCTTTGGATTATTGCCAAACTCTAACCGTCCACAGCCACATCATCCCTCCTTCACCTCCCCGCTTGACAGTTTGAGGTTTTTGCTGATATGCTGTATGGTTTCACCCGAGTATTACGGCCAAACATATCTCCACTTTCCCATCATCTGTCCAAAGAACATTGTTTAAGAGTTCTGTCTCCTTTTTTTCTGTTACAGCTTTATCAACCTAAACCATGCTCAAATATTTGCTTTCCTTCCAAAGCACTATACTTGTACAGTCTGTTTTTTTCTTCTTTACTTATGTGCTGCCATGAACTCAATATTTAACAGGTCTGCCGAGCGTGAGATACAGCTCGCGGGTCTTTTGCAGTTTCTCAAAGGATTGCTGGGCCTGACCTTGGGGTGACCTTGCTGGGATGTCCACTCACGGGAAGATTGGCAACCGTCTTGAATCATTTCTACCTCTGAATAATAATCCTTTCCATAGGATGAAGAACCTTGTAACTTTTCCTAGATAATCAGACGACAACAGTTGCTTTACTAACGACCAGTAATGACGTGCTTTTTTTCCTTGGTGTTGTTTCAACACACAAAATAATTATCCGGACCTGCAATCTGCCAAAACCTGATTAGCAGCATCTGGCTGCTACTTAACCCTTAACCCGTCAGTAAGGTTGTCAGGTTTTTTCATGCACCCTTTTTGCCTTTTTGAGCCTTTACAAAGTAGATAATGATACTCTTTAATATAATAATAATAATAATTTATTAATTTTTCACCCGGCCTGGCTTGGTGCAAAATTTGGTGACTTTTGGGGCACGTTTAGGGGGAAAAAAGGCCCTCCTTTTGTCGGAAAAACAAAAAAAAAAAGAAGAAAGGAACATTCCTACAGATACAATAGGGTCTTCGCACTCTCAGTGCTCGGGCCCTAATAAGAATAATAAGAAAAGAAAAATATCACATTCATTTTTCAGGTTTTCTGGGCCGTGTTTTATTTTTTGGGGCTTTTTTTTTTCCACATCAGAGCGGGGTCATGCTGTAGTAGTAGTAGTAGTAAACCTTTATTTTACCAGGCAAGAATTGCTAAGAATACATTCTTATTTAAGGCAATGGCCTGGTAGGAGGTGAAAGACCTCCTAAGGGGAAGGGAGAGGGGGAGTAACATTAAGATATAGACAATAAAAGCACATACAACAACAGTGACACAAAAGAAAAAGGAATAAAGATATAATGCAGTGACACACCACAGAATGACAGTTAGTTTGACGTACAGTGACATACGACAAGTTAAGTAAGGACAGAGACACTAAAAGTAAAAACAGCGGTACTAGACAACCATAAATGAGACAGTAACAAAACAACAGCAGTAACAGACGGTGTTAGTGAGGTTAGTGAGGTGACAGCATCAGAGAGAGCTTTGGCTGGGACAGCTGCAGGTATACTTTATGGATTTAGTTATGACATGTTTGAAGGAGTTGACAGAGGTAAGAGTTTGTAACTGTAAGGATTTTTGGAGTTGATTCCAGCTGTCGGCGGCAGCAACCTGGAAGGAGGAACGGCCCAGGGAAGAGTGCGTCAGTGGGGCATTTAACAGGATGAGAGGGGCAGAACGGGTGTTGTGTATAGGGGGAGGGCGCAGATGCAGAAGCTGTGTTAGGTAGGGAGGAGTAAGACCTAGGAGGGTTTTGAATACCAGCTTCAGCCAGTGCATGTTGCGCCTGGTTTCCAGGGGGGGGCAGTTTGCCAGGGTGTAGAGGTCACAGTGATGGGTCCTGTATGGGGCGTTGGTAGCAAATCGAATGGCGGAGTGGTATAGAACGTTGAGCCGTTCAAGTGCTCCTTTGCAGGCAGATCTATATATGACGTCACCGTAATCAAAAAGTGGAAGCCCAGTGAGCTGGACCAAGGAGCGTTTGGCAGTGGCAGTGAATGAGGAGCGGTTACGGTAAAGAAAGCTGAGCCTGGCCTTCACTTTTGACTGCAGAGAGGACAAGTGCTCAGTGAATGACAGGCTGCTATCTATCCAGACTCCCAGATATTTATAAGAGGATACCAGGTCAAGTTTATGGTCGTCAGCAGCCAGAATGGTACCATCTTGGACAGCGTGCTTACGACCAAACCACATGACCTTGGTTTTGCTGGAGTTTATGGATAGGCCGAGGGCAGAGAAACCTTGGAAGCTCTGTTGGAGTGTTTCCAGGGCGATTGCATGGGAGGGACCGGTGGCATAGAGCACTGTGTCGTCGGCACACAAGTGAATAGATGAGTTGGCAGCTGATTTAACTATATCATTTATGTAAATTGAGAATAGGACTGGGGCTAAGATTGAGCCCTGTGGAACACCATTTAAGATAGACAGGGGTTGTGAAGAAATACAGTCAGATTTCACAAATTGGGTGCGTCCAGTGAGATAGTTCTCGAACCAGGCTAACGTGCTGTTTGAAGCACCGATGGAGTTGAGGCGAACCAAAAGCTGCTTATGTACTACGTTGTCAAAGGCCTTAGCCAGGTCGATGAAGACGGCCACACAGTATTGCTTGGAGTCCAGAGCACTGAAGATGTCATTAAGTACTTTGAGCGTCGCAGTCTCACAGCTGTGGCCTGCACGAAACCCAGATTGAAAATCAGACAGAATATTGTTGGTGTTCAGGAAGCGAACCAGCTGTTTGCAGATCAGTCTCTCCAGTACTTTTGCTATGCATGGTAAAATAGAAATAGGACGGTAGCAGTTGGGGTCAGCTTGATCTCCCCCTTTAAGTAGGGGGCGTACTGAGGCCGTCTTCCAGGCATATGGAAGTTCAGCTGAGTGTATGGATAAGTTGCAAAGGTAGGTGATGGGTTCTGCAATAATAGGGGCTGCGACTTTAAGAAAAAAGGGGTCCAGACCGTCCGGCCCAGGTGGTTTTTTGGGGTCAAGCTTGCTCAGGGTTTCAAAAACCTCCCTCACAGAGACATCCTGCAGGGAGAAGCTGTGTGCGGGGACTAGGTCAGGAGAGCTCAGAGGAGAGAGGTTGGGGGAGGGGTCCTGAGGTGTTGCAGAAACAGGTGGAGTGGAAATTTGAACAAAATGCTGGTTAAAAATATCAATCATACGTTTGTTATCAGATACAATGTTTCCTTCCCACATGAGAGAGGAAGGAAGTTGGGATGGTGCAGTTTTGCCCTCCATGTCTTTAACTGTCTTCCAAAACTTTCGTGGGTTAGAGCCATACACTTTAAACTGCTCTTGAAAGTAGTCAGTTTTGGCTTTGCGGATGGATTGGGTGCATTTGTTTCTGATTCGTCTGAAGGATAACCAGTCAACAGAGGATTTTGATTTACGAGCCCTGCGCCAGGTGGAGTTTTTTAGACGAAGCTGTTCACCAAGTTCATGATTAAACCATGGGCTGCATCTGTTCCTTAGCCTCATCTTTTTGATGGGGGCATGTTTGTTTATTATTTCAGTAAAGGAGTCATAAAACACCCACTGGTGCGCAGTGGGACTTGTGCGACTTTACCTTGTTAGCAAAATGCTAGCAACATGGCCCTTTGGGCCGACTCAAAACCGAGTCCGATGACACCACCCACGAGTCTCTATGTCAAACCATTCAAAAGGTTATTGCGGAAAATAGGAACTATCAAATATCGACCAATCAGAAGAAGGGGCTAATTCATGCAAATGAAGGTCAAGTACTCAAAACTAAGTCCTAGCGTGTGTACCGATTTTCGTGCATGTACGTCAAACCGTATTGTGGGGCTTGAGGCACAAAGTTTTCTAGGGGGCGCTGTTGAGCCGTTAGGCCACGCCCATTAATGCAAATCATTAAATATCTAATTTTTCACCAGGCCTGGCTTGCGTGCAAAATTTGGTGACTTTTGGGGCATGTTAAGGGGGAAAAAAGACCCTCATTTCGTCGGAAGAAAAACGAGAAAAACAAAAACGAGAGAAAAATTCCTACAGATACAATAGGGCCTTCGCACTCTTAAGTGCTCGGGCCCTAATTATAATCATTGCGATTTCAATAGGGCTTCGCACAAGCCTTTTCGGGACACTCAAGGTCGCCGTACAAAAGGATAATAAAAACAATCATCAAAAACATGGCAATCATCAAAAACATAGCAAAATACAATACATAAAACAACAGTGAAGTGCAATAGTGAGGTCATTCCAGTCCCAAGATTATTGTGAGGCTGCATGTCTGAAGAGTTTTAAGGCAGGATTTGAAGGTGGACATGTAGAGCTGGGTGGCAATGAAAATTAATGTTATATTTATGAAAATACTGCCAAGGGGGAGGAGGTAGATGATGAAAAGGAGGGGTCCAAGCACTGATCCTTGGGGTACACCAGAGGAGAGGGGGATGGGTTGTGATGTAAAAGTTTTCAGTTGAACTGCTGAGTGCGGCCAGAGAGATATGATTTAAACCCGTCCAGGGGTGTGTGACATAGTCCAATCTGTCAATGAGGATGGTTTCCCATGTGATTGTTGTTTATCTGAGATTTTTCCTTTTTTATAAAAATACAGTGGTTTGATTGTTAATCAAAGTGGATGTCCAAGTAATTTGCTGAATAGGCTCCAGCTGATCCAGAATGCAGCAGCACAAGTACTGACAGGAATCAGCAGGAGAGACCACGTCTCTCCAGTGTTAGCGTCGCTCCATTGGCTACCTGTAAAATTCAGAATCCAATTTAAAATTGTATTACTTGCATATAAAACCCAAAACGGCTTAGCTACGCAGTATTTACAAGACCTGATAGTGCCTTATGTTCCTGGCAGAGCTCTCCGCTCCCAGGGTGCAGGTTTACTCGTAGTTCCTAGAGTATCTAAATGTAGATTTGGAGGGCGGCCGTTCTGCTATCAGGCACCATTACTTTGGAACCAACTTCCAATCTGGGTTAAGGAGGCTGACACCACCTCCACCTTTAAAACTAAACTTAAAACCTTTCTGTTTAGTAAATGTTTATGTTTATGTTCATGTTCTGGATCTCTGGAAAGTGTCTAGAGACAACATCTGTTGTATTAGACGCTGTATAAATAAAGTTGAATTGAATTGAATTGTTAAGTATAGATGGCTTTACATTTAAAATATACGCTACTGATTTATCGAAGAAATAACTGAGTTTATCTGTGAATTTTCCTTTTTAAATACCTTGTACAATAGAAAAATACAGTGGTTTTATTGTTAAGCATAGATGGCTTTACATTTAAAATATACGCTACTGATTTATCAAAAAAAAATCAGTCTTAAAATAAATCTGTGCACTTTAAAGTGACTGAACCATATTTTGAAGTAGAATTTCCACCGTGGAGGACAAAACACTCTGTAGTCTGATGTTCGCTTATTCTTTACAGCAAAATTCAGATTTCAGGGAGATACGACTTCAAAAGAGTCGCTCCCCACTGAGCCCATCTCTTGACTCTGTGATTGTTAGCCATTCTACCCGTGCACGAGGTAGTGAAGAGGTTATAAAAAAAATTATGACTTCATATTTTATTCATGGTGTCTCCACTTTCACAAGATAAGGGGGTGTCATTGTTGCCCGATCACAAAGTTAGCGGCTTCCGCGTGAACGTTTAACCTTTGTCTGGTGTTAGCTTTCTGTTACCATCTCCAATGTTAACGGGTCGGTTTTGACCCGTGTTTTAAATTATCTCTAAAATACACTAAAAGCAATTATCCATCATCCAATTTGTTTCTCATCTCTTGGTTACATTGTTAGGCTTCCTTATCCATGAAAATATTGGTTTTAATATTTTTGGTGTGGGACTCTGGGCCTTTTTTTCTCAGTATAGCCCTTAATTTCAATTTTAAAAACTGGTAAAATGAGCCTCAAGAGAATCATATGAATAAATAACAGGTTGTTGTGTTACCTGGCTATTACTGAGGGGTATTAGAACACATATCTTAAATAAATTTGTTTCATTTATTTTTTCATTTTAATATTATTAACTATAGTAACATCTATGGTGTTGTGGGTCAATTTCGACCCATTTACTTCAAGGAAATGGAAAAAAAAGTAAAAGGTAACAATTTCATTTTATAAGCATTTTATAATTTAGTGAAAAAAAATGTTGGATATTATTTTGTTGAAATAAAGGTTCCTGACAAAGTCAAAAAGCCTTGATGCAATAAATGCATTTTTGTGGTAGTTTTATGAATTTAAAACCTAAGAACGGGTCGGTGGCGACCCTAACAACAGACGAAGGTTAACCTTTCGCTTTTGTAAGCGACCTCATTGTTCTAATTGCCGCCGCACGTCGATCGTTGTAGAACAATATGTCCTAGAAAAAAAACAAGGGAAAGCACCGTCAAGCTCAGGATTCATATCTCTTTTTGAGCTCAGCGTTGTCTAGGTGACATTTCCAATAAGGTGAGCAAATGAAGGGATTTTCATTGGACGGCACTCCCCTCTGAGTCTGTGGTCTCTTCAGTCTCCACCAACTTAAAATGAATGAATTTCACAGGTGCATACACATAAATAAGATAAACATGTTTCCAGACGCAAGTAAACAGATTTAGCTGTAGATGGAATTTCTACAGTTATTTCAGGGGGAAAAGCCGCCTGCAATGACTTGTTCAGTATTTTTTGCAGAGCTGTACCGGGGTCTGATAGCCGGTGCTGATAAATCTGCTCTGACATTTACAATAGCCTCACTGTATCCCCTAATTATTGAAAAGTTTCAGCATAAAATCTGATTTAGTGGTTCAAATGAAGCTGCCTGAAGTCATTCGCTTTCGCCCAAGACAGATCTCCTCTGGTAGTTTTATTCATTTGTTTTGCTTTATTTTCTTCCTTTCGTCAGTCTCACCGCTGTACTCCAAAGATGTTTCTGCACCTGGAGGTGGAGGGATGGATGGGACGACAGAGCAACAGTGCCCCCTATTGGTGGCAGATGAGAAAACCTCAACATCCACAATGATTCAGCCATAATACCAGGAATAATTCACCGAATTATTATTTATATTTTGCACTTTTGTAGTAACTGGCATCTCTTATGTAAATTTGCTTTTCTTGAGAAAGTTGCCCCCAAAACTAACCAGAGGAACTTTGACTCTAACATTTATGGGTTCATATTCTCAGGAATCATAGGTTATTTTGGGAGATGTTGCATATAAATTAATGTTATACATAATTTGAATGTGATTAAGGTTCATTAGGTATCGCTTTACTGATGTGAAACATTCATGTTATCCAGTTATGCTTAAAATGTATAACCAGTACTGGAGTTGAGGGGGGATGAGGGGGGGTGGCATCCCCCCCTGAAATAAAAACGGTCCAAATCATCCCCCCTGTAAAACTGCCATCCCCCCTTTCCATCCCTTATGTCATTTCATCAATGAATGTGGTTTTTTTATTTCAACATTTAGAGTCATCACCAGAAAAATAACACCAGAAAAATAATTTATTTGACAAGTTTCACCTGTTTCAAGTAAATTTTCACTTGAAATAAGTAGAAAAATCTGCCAGTGGGACAAGATTTATCTTCTCATTACAAGCAAAAAAAATCTTGTTCCACTGGCAGATTGTTCTACTTATTTCAAGTGAAAATCTACTTGAAACAGGTGAAAATTGTTGTTTTTTCCAGTGATGAGTCTTGTTTTAAGTGTAATAAGATTTTTTTTACTAAAATGAGACATTTTAACTAGAAATAAGACAAATATTCTTGTTAAGATTTTGAGTTTTTGCAGTGATCCATGTTACTTATCCTGTGAAGGACAGAGTCATATTGATAAGTTCAGAAAAGTGTTTTTTATTGTTGTGTTTTGATGTATTTGATGTAAGCCCAGTGGATATTTAAAGCTTACAGAAGGCTGCATTTAACTGCTGCTATGTCATTCCTGCAGTATTTCTGCAGCTGTTTTGGTCACTGCTATTATTTGTAATATATTATATTATTTGTAATCAGCACAAATTATCTGTCCCCATATGATCAAATCCACCACCCCCCTGATTCTTTTTACAACTCGAGTACTGTTAATAACTGAAATCCCCCTTTTACCTCTATAGCAAAAATGAAAACTGCTTAATGGGGTTTGTTCAATAGGATCCAGGGCGTGGGTGGGTAATGTCTGGGGTTATGATTTAATATGTATTTATTTATATATTTATTTATTTTTGCCCTTAATTTATGTGATAATTTTGCATTGTTATACTTAATAATATGGGCATTACTTTTTTTTTTTTTTTTTTTTTTTTTGTATTTGCTTTTTGTTATTACATTTATCTATTCATTTATTGTTGTTATGTATTGGTGTTTTTTTGTTAAAATATCATATACATGCACCATGTTGTTTTTTGAGAAAAAGGAAAAAAGAAATAAAAATTTGATCACAAAAAAAAAATAATTCACCGAATTATAACCATTCCCCCTAAATTAAGTCGGTATAAGATTACAATTTAACCCAGGCGGAGGTATTGGATGTGATTTCAGGATAAAAGGCTGTTTGTTAATTGCTTGTGCTCGTTAGATTGATAAGACAGAGAGCATCATCTGCATGCTCATCACTCAATCTTGTGTTTTTCTTTCTTTTATCTTTTATTTTTTAATATTGATTCAGGGAGGAAAAATATGAACTAATCTTGAAAGTATTAAAAATGAATCATTAGGCCTGCAGAAAACCGGCTTGTTTTATCTTTTCTAATTAGCACTGAAGGGCAACATGTTGTTCAGATTCTTCCCTGGGAGTGGTCAGTAATGCGGTTTTAAGCCCGGTCTCAGTAATCTGCACATCTGTCTGCTGTTCTGACGGGGGATAAAAGCAAACGGAGGAAAACGGCCACATGGGAGAAAGTGAAAATAATATTTAAAAGAGGATAATGATTCTGAACGATGGATGATCTGAGGCGAGTGGAAAAACCTCAACAGGTTTTACCTGTAAAAACAGAAAAGAAATGTGTATCTTCCTCAAGATATTAGGGATGGGCGGTATGGACTAAAACATTTATCACGATCATTTCTGGGATTTATCCCAATAACGATAAAGAAATACCAATATAAAAACGTCATCAACGGGAATTTATCTTTCTTTCTTTCTTTCTTTCTTTCTTTCTTTCTTTCTTTCTTTCTTTCTTTCTTTCTTTCTTTCTTTCTTTCTTTCTTTCTTTCTTTCTTTCTTTCTTTCTTTCTTTCTTATATCTTTTTTTCTTTCTTTCTTTCTCTCAGGCTCATTTCTTTATTTCTTTCTTTCTTTCTTTCTCATATCTTTTTTTCTTTCTTTCTTTCAGGCTCATTGCTTTCTTTCTTTCTTTCTTTCTTTCTTTCTTTCTCATATCTTTTTTTCTTTCTTTCTTTCAGGCTCATTTCTTTCTTTCTTTCTTTCTTTCTTTCTTTTTCTTTCTTTCTTTCTTTCTTTCTTTCTTTCTCATATCTTTTTTCCTTCCTTCCTTCCTTCCTTCCTTCCTTCCTTCCTTCCTTCCTTCCTTCCTTCCTTCCTTCCTTCCTTCCTTCCTTCCTTCCTTCCTTCCTTCCTTCCTTCCTTCCTTCCTTCCATAAATCAGTTTTACACAAAAACATCATCAACAGTAATTTATCATTTTTATCGTGAGATACAAATTCTTACCGTGGGGAATTTTTTTGACGGTTTATCGTGAACGGTAAAATATCACCCATTCCTACAAGATATATTAAAAAAAATGTTGTCACTCTTTAAGTTTACATCTTTTGGAAACACATTTTCTTCGGCCAGCTTCACAAACAGCTCTGGTACCAAAGAGCTCAGATTTATGAGCCTTATCTGCCCAGTTTTGAAGAATAACTTACCTTTTCCTCTCTGTGAAAACGTTTGCTGGACCTCAGGATCATTTTGCAATTTAGCTCGTCTGTCCTGATTATTATAGGTTTATATTAAGACATTTGTGTTTGCTACATTGGGACTGCGCACAAGCCCTTGACCTGCCGACACCCAGCTCTGATGTGGGAAGCGTTCGCTACAACTACACATTGTTTCTCCTGCTGCACATCAATTCACCAGCTGCTATTTACCCTTACAAAGGTGGAAAATAGTGTTTGAACATTCGCAGCGTCCTATTTTCTGCCGCCTTACCGGTGATTCCTCTCCAGCTTCCACACTTTCATGTATCATTTTTAGAGACGTGCACGTACGGCGTAGCTGGCTGTTCTTTTCTTTAGCCAAAAGTGTTTATAAAAGCCTGGCTAAATACCTGTGAAAGAGTACATTTCCCATTTACAAGCAATAAAATTAAGGAAGCTAATTTTAAATTCATCCACAAATTCTACTTAACTCCAATAAAAATGCATAAAATATCAAAGGATATTTCATCAAAATGTCCAAGATGTAAAAAGAGAGGGGACATTTATGCATATGTTCTGGGAATGTGACCGCTTACAAAATTATTGGAATTCAATTCATTCCCTAACACAACTAATCCTGGACAAAACATTTGATTTAAGCAGTAGTTTATATTTATTAAATGACACACATAATTTACAACTACATAACAAAAAATGCAGGATATTAATTTTGATAACTTACTTTGCAAAAAAATGTATACTTTTATTTTGGAAGAATGATTCCCCTCGATCTTATAAGACTTTCATAAACCAAATCACAGCATTTCTACCATTAGAAAAACTAACATTGGAAAAATATAACCGTGGCATCTTTTTCAAGAATTTTGGTTCCCATTATTTTCTGGCTTAGAGCTTCATTCATTGTAAACTTTGTAAACAGCTGATTGCTGTTTTATTGCTGTAATTTACTCTATGTATCTTATGTATCTGTACGTATTCGAGTTTTGATGCCCCTATTGTTACTTTTTTTTCTCCAGTGTATTTATTTTCATTTATTTCGTGTGTATGTTTTTGTGTTTTTTTGGGGGGGGGGAGTGGGTTGTAGGCGAGATTAGGCTTGTGTGCACAAAAGAAAATTGTAGACCTACTGTCATTTAGGATGTTTTTTGATTGCCTTTCTTTTGTGAAATAAAAAGATATTGAGAAAAAAAAAGTGTTTATATGTTAATAGAGGTGTTTTTTCTTCCCTTTCTTTTTTTTATTAAAAAAAAACAAACATTTCCAACACAGTAATGTTGATTGTTGTGAGAATGTAAACTGTATTTACAACCCATTTTAAAACAGTATTGAAAATGTAAAGAAAGAAGTAAAAGGAAGGCAATGCAAGGAAAGGAAAGGCAAGTTTATTTGTATAGCACAATTCAACACAAGGTAATTCAAAGTGCTTAACATCAACATTCTTCTTCTTCGTGTCTGGCCGTCCTCTATATCATGTCCTTCCAATGGGTGGCGCAGGCGAGTGCAGCAGCGTTGGGTTCGGCCAAGTCATCTCCAGTACATTGTGGGGCAGATATACAGGTACATCTCATGATATGGTCCATTGTTTGTGGTTCCCCACACACACATGTAGTGCTGGGCGGTATGACCAAAAATGTATATCACGGTATTTTTCAAAATTATATCGGTTTCACGGTATTTTTTCTTTTCATGTACAACTGGGTGTTAACCACATTTTCTAATGATTTGGAAAGGAATTGCTGCAGTAAATTGTCTTAGAATGGCCTATTTTACTGTCATGAGGAGGAAATATTGTAGAAAAACATTAATGTCCACACGAGTATAAATACAGGTTTGCATGGCCTCACAACATGATGCTGTTTACAATGAGGTGGCACTTATGATTCTAATGAAGTGAGAGAATCAGTCAGACAACACTTAAAGACAGCAGCGTTGGGTTCAAGTGTTGTCTGACTGATCTTTTACAAAATTACAAGGTAGAAAATATTTATTGAACATAAAAAACTGAACATTTTTTAATTTCCCAGCATTATGTTGTTTTGGTTCCACCTCCTGGTGAATGTTGGTAAAATTCTTATGTGGTTACTTTTTGGTTGGCCAACGATTTATGTTTGTGGTGCAACAGTTAAGGGAGCGGCCAGTCTATTTCCTTATATTACAACGGCGTTATTAATTGTTCGGTTTTTTTCTCACTTATTCCACCGAACACTGAAAGTGTTTTTTTGCCATTTTCGACCGAACAATTTCGGTTACTGAACAATCGGTGCATCATTACTGCTAAACAGTCCCCTCACAAACAGTGTCCAGCGGTGCTACGTTCCGCGGCGCGGCGGAACGTAGCTCCACGCGGCGTTCCCAACGTTGTGTACGCTACTGTACATACTCACCGGTATTACGGCATATGAAAAATTAATATCATAAGGAAAATAAACACCGGTATTCGGTATGAACCGGTATACCGCCCAGCACTAAACACATGCATCAGAGAATGTTAGTTTCCATTTTTTCATGGATGCCTTGCGTCCTTCGCCGACCCGCAAACGATTTAGGGTTTTCCAGACGGCCCATGGTCGGTCATGGCCAGTTGCAAGACATTCATCTGGGATGATGCCTCTCTCGGTCCATTTGGTTGTCTGGCTGCCCAGGCTGTTCCAATGGTTTTGCCCCCCGTGGTCCTGGCGACAGATGGTCCCCGGTTCTGGAGTGGTATCCAGGAAGCTGCTTCTGGACGTGAGCCGTTTCTGGGGGGCCAGGTGTTCGTGCAGTGAGTGCCGGTTGTCATGGGCCTGCTTGCTGCGCTCTGCTTTGGCGGTGACTGCTCTGCGGATGTCAGGGGGTGCGATGCCTGAGAGGGCATAGAGGCACAGGTGGAGGTGTGTGGGAGTTGTTTTGATGCACCCAGTCACTATCCTGCAGGTCTCGTTGAGGACAGGGTCCAGTTTGCGTGCGTGACTTGATTTATACCATGCTGGTGTGGTAAGACGCACTGAATAAGTGCTTATTTGTTAGTGAGGAGCCTCGACCAATGGCGTGCGTCGCTGGCCTATTTAAGGGGAGGTGATGGTGAACCCGGAAACAAAGCACGACTCTTCGCCCCTGCCCACTGCGGGTTCCGGTCGGTTTCCTGTCTCGTTCCTCTCATTTACCTGTGGCCGTGGTTTTGGCCAGCTCGTGTCAGAAGCGGATCTTGCAGCAAGATTCCATGCTTAATTGCAACTGCACTTTCTGGTGTTCCGTTTCCTTCCAGTCTGCGCATTCTGTGAGTTTTTTGGGCTCGCGTCTGTTAATCAGGCGATTTGTGGAATTAGGTGAGCCTCACTACGATTAATTAAGACGCCTGACATAGTCTGGAGTTGCCGGATTTGGTCCCGCTGCCGTTCTTGTCAACCTGAAATTACCGAGCAGTCCCTGGTTGGACTGACGCTGTCGCCCGTGTGAAGAGTCTGCAAGGACCACCAAGCATCAAAGCATTTTTATAGGCTTAGTTTTAGCAATTGTGTGCGTGTGAGAGAGAGGGTGTGTGCGCGAGCGAGTGGTCGTGAGACTAGTTAGTGTGTGTGTGTGTGTGTGTGTGTGGGGGATGCTCCCCTTTTGGGTTAACTTAGGTTGGGTTACTCTTGATACCTTGTCTAATTGATATACTGTGTGTGGTCAGTAACCACATTGGTCAATCTCGGTTTTTGTCCCCTCCCATTAATTTTGAGTTGTTTGTATTGGTTTCGTATGTTTGTGTACTTGTTTTGTTTTCCTTCTCATACCTCA